>NC_088226.1:185191-360628 GCF_036934945.1 Oncorhynchus masou masou
ATAGTCAACACATCATACTAAAGCCATTATATATAGTCAACACATCATACTAAAGCCATTATATATAGTCAACACATCATACTAAAGCCATTATATATAGTCAACACATCATACTAAAGCCATTATATATAGTCAACACATCATATATATAACAAACGAGTACTAAAGCCATTATATATAGTCAACACATCATACTAAAGCCATTATATATAGTCAACACATCAGTACTAAAGCCATTATATATAGTCAACACATCATTAAAGCCATTATATATAGTCAACACATCATACTAAAGCCATTATATATAGTCAACACATAAAGCCATTATATATAGTCAACACATCATACTAAAGCCATTATATATAGTCAACACATATTAAAGCCATATATATAGTCAATGTAAAAAGCCATTATATATAGTCAACACATCATACTAAAGCCATTATATATAGTCAACACATCATACTAAAGCCATTATATATAGTCAACACACAGTACTAAAGCCATTATATATAGTCAACACACATACTAAAGCCATTATATATAGTCAACACACAGTACTAAAGCCATTATATATAGTCAACACATCATACTAAAGCCATTATATATAGTCAACACATCATACTAAAGCCATTATATATAGTCAACACACAGTACTAAAGCCATTATATATAGTCAACACATCATACTAAAGCCATTATATATAGTCAACACATCATACTAAAGCCATTATATATAGTCAACACATCATACTAAAGCCATTATATATAGTCAACACATCATACTAAAGCCATTATATATAGTCAACACACAGTACTAAAGCCATTATATATAGTCAACACATCATACTAAAGCCATTATATATAGTCAACACATCATACTAAAGCCATTATATATAGTCAACACATCATACTAAAGCCATTATATATAGTCAACACATCATACTAAAGCCATTATATATAGTCAACGCATCATACTAAAGCCATTATATATAGTCAACACATCATACTAAAGCCATTATATATAGTCAACACATCATACTAAAGCCATTATATATAGTCAACACATCATACTAAAGCCATTATATATAGTCAACACATCATACTAAAAGCCATTATATATAGTCAACACATCATACTAAAGCCATTATATATAGTCAACACATCATATTAAAGCCATTATATATAGTCAACACATCATACTAAAGCCATTATATATAGTCAACACATCATACTAAAGCCATTATTATATATAGTCAACACATCATACTAAAGCCATTATATATAGTCAACACATCATACTAAAGCCATTATATATAGTCAACACATCATAAAAGCCATTATATATAGTCAACACATCATACTAAAGCCATTATATATAGTCAACACATCATATATATAGTCAACACATAAAGCCATTATATATAGTCAACACATCATACTAAAGCCATTATATATAGTCAACACATACATACTAAAGCCATTATATATAGTCAACACATCAGCCATACTAAAGCCATTATATATAGTCAACACACAGTACTAAAGCCATTATATATAGTCAACACATCAGTACTAAAGCCATTATATATAGTCAACACACAGTACTAAAGCCATTATATATAGTCAACACACAGTACTAAAGCCATTATATATAGTCAACACATAACTAAAGCCATTATATATAGTCAACACATCATACTAAAGCCATTATATATAGTCAACACATCATACTAAAGCCATTATATATAGTCAACACATCATACTAAAGCCATTATATATAGTCAACACACAGTACTAAAGCCATTATATATAGTCAACACATCATACTAAAGCCATTATATATAGTCAGCCATTAAAGCCATTATATATAGTCAACACATCATACTAAAGCCATTATATATAGTCAACACATCATACTAAAGCCATTATATATAGTCAACGCATCATACTAAAGCCATTATATATAGTCAACACATCATACTAAAGCCATTATATATAGTCAACACATCATACTAAAGCCATTATATATAGTCAACACATCATACTAAAGCCATTATATATAGTCAACACATCATACTAAAGCCATTATATATAGTCAACACATCATACTAAAGCCATTATATATAGTCAACGTATCAATCTAAAGCCATTATATATAGTCAACACACAGTACTAAAGCCATTATATATAGTCAACACACAGTACTAAAGCCATTATATATAGTCAACACATCATACTAAAGCCATTATATATAGTCAACACATCATACTAAAGCCATTATATATAGTCAACACATCATACTAAAGCCATTATATATAGTCAACACATCATACTAAAGCCATTATATATAGTCAACACATCATACTAAAGCCATTATATATAGTCAACACACAGTACTAAAGCCATTATATATAGTCAACACATCATACTAAAGCCATTATATATAGTCAACACATCATACTAAAGCCATTATATATAGTCAACACATCATACTAAAGCCATTATATATAGTCAACACATCATACTAAAGCCATTATATATAGTCAACACATCATACTAAAGCCATTATATATAGTCAACACATCATACTAAAGCCATTATATATAGTCAACACATCAGTACTAAAGCCATTATATATAGTCAACACACATACTAAAGCCATTATATATAGTCAACACATCAGTACTAAAGCCATTATATATAGTCAACACATCATACTAAAGCCATTATATATAGTCAACACATCATACTAAAGCCATTATATATAGTCATATATAGTCATTATATATAGTCAACATCATACTAAAGCCATTATATATAGTCAACACACAGTTCTAAAGCCATTATATATAGTCAACACACAGTACTAAAGCCATTATATATAGTCAACACACAGTACTAAAGCCATTATATATAGTCAACGCATCATACTAAAGCCATTATATATAGTCAACACACAGTACTAAAGCCATTATATATAGTCAACACATCATACTAAAGCCATTATATATAGTCAACACATCATACTAAAGCCATTATATATAGTCAACACATCATACTAAAGCCATTATATATAGTCAACACATCATACTAAAGCCATCATATATAGTCAACACATCATACTAAAGCATTATATATAGTCAACACATCATACTAAAGCCATTATATATAGTCAACACATCATATTAAAGCCATTATATATAGTCAACACACAGTACTAAAGCCATTATATATAGTCAACACATCATACTAAAGCCATTATATATAGTCAACGCATCATACTAAAGCCATTATATATAGTCAACACATCATACTAAAGCCATTATATATAGTCAACACATCATACTAAAGCCATACAACACATCAAAAAGCCATTATATATAGTCAACACATCATACTAAAGCCATTATATATAGTCAAAAGCCATTATATATAGTCAACTCATCATACTAAAGCCATTATATATAGTCAACACATCATACTAAAGCCATTATATATAGTCAACACATCATACTAAAGCCATTATATATAGTCAACACATCATACTAAAGCCATTATATATAGTCAACGACATCATACTAAAGCCATTATATATAGTCAACACATCATACTAAAGCCATTATATATAGTCAACACATCATACTAAAGCCATTATATATAGTCAACACACAGTTATATATAGTCAACACATATAGCCATTATATATAGTCAACACATCATACTAAAGCCATTATATATAGTCAACACATCATACTAAAGCCATTATATATAGTCAACACATCATACTAAAGCCATTATATATAGTCAACACATCATACTAAAGCCATTATATATAGTCAACACATCATACTAAAGCCATTATATATAGTCAACACATCATACTAAAGCCATTATATATAGTCAACACATCATATTAAAGCCATTATATATAGTCAACACACAGTACTAAAGCCATTATATATAGTCAACACATCATACTAAAGCCATTATATATAGTCAACACATCATACTAAAGCCATTATATATAGTCAACACATCATACTAAAGCCATTATATATAGTCAACACACAGTACTAAAGCCATTATATATAGTCAACACATCATACTAAAGCCATTATATATAGTCAACACATCATACTAGTTATATAGTACTAAAGCCATTATATAAAATAGTCAACAAACACATACTAAAAAAAGCTAAAGTCATTATATATAAGTCAGCCATT
This sequence comes from Oncorhynchus masou masou, assembly GCF_036934945.1. Lineage (NCBI taxonomy): Eukaryota > Metazoa > Chordata > Actinopteri > Salmoniformes > Salmonidae > Oncorhynchus > Oncorhynchus masou. The sequence continues at coordinate 189,420 of NC_088226.1, forward strand.
ATATATAGTCAACACATTACTAAAGCATTATCATACTAAAGCCATTATATATAGTCAACATCATATTAAAGAATCAGATCATAGGTAACACATAAAAAGCCATTATATATAGTCAATCATACTAAAGCCAATATATAGTCAACATCAACAGTACTAAAGCCATTATATATAGTCAACACACAGTACTAAAGCCATTATATATAGTCAACATACTAAAGCATCATACTAAAGCCATTATATATAGTCAACACATCATACTAAAGCCATTATATATAGTCAACTAAAAAGCCATTATATATAGTCAACACACAGTACTAAAGCCATTATATATAGTCAACACATCATACTAAAGCCATTATATATAGTCAACTACACATTATATATATAGTCAAAGCCATTATATATAGTCAACACATCATACTAAAGCCATTATATATAGTCAACACATATATAGTCATCATACTAAAGCCATTAAATATAGTCAACACATCATACTAAAGCATTATATATAGTCAACACATACTAAAGCCATTATATATAGTCAACACATCATATTAAAGCCATTATATATAGTCAACACACAGTACTAAAGCCATTATATATAGTCAACACATCATACTAAAGCCATTATATATAGTCAACACATCATACTAAAGCCATTATATATAGTCAACACATCATACTAAAGCCATTATATATAGTCAACACATCATACTAAAGCCATTATATATAGTCAACGTATCATACTAAAGCCATTATATATAGTCAACACACAGTACTAAAGCCATTATATATAGTCAACACATCATACTAAAGCCATTATATATAGTCAACACATCATACTAAAGCCATTATATATAGTCAACACACAGTACTAAAGCCATTATATATAGTCAACACATCATACTAAAGCCATTATATATAGTCAACACATCATACTAAAGCCATTATATATAGTCAACGCATCATACTAAAGCCATTATATATAGTCAACACATCAGTACTAAAGCCATTATATATAGTCAACACATCATACTAAAGCCATTATATATAGTCAACACATCATACTAAAGCCATTATATATAGTCAACACATCATACTAAAGCCATTATATATAGTCAACACATCATACTAAAGCCATTATATATAGTCAACACATCATACTAAAGCCATTATATATAGTCAACACATCATACTAAAGCCATTATATATAGTCAACACATCATATTAAAGCCATTATATATAGTCAACACACAGTACTAAAGCCATTATATATAGTCAACACACAGTACTAAAGCCATTATATATAGTCAACACATCATACTAAAGCCATTATATATAGTCAACACATCATACTAAAGCCATTATATATAGTCAACACATCATACTAAAGCCATTATATATAGTCAACACATCATACTAAAGCCATTATATATAGTCAACACACAGTTCTAAAGCCATTATATATAGTCAACACATCATACTAAAGCCATTATATATAGTCAACACATCATACTAAAGCCATTATATATAGTCAACACATCATACTAAAGCCATTATATATAGTCAACACATCATACTAAAGCCATTATATATAGTCAACACATCATACTAAAGCCATTATATATAGTCACCGCGTCATACTAAAGCCATTATGTAGTCAACGCATCATACTAAAGCCATTATATATAGTCAACACAGTACTAAAGCCATTATATATAGTCAACATCATACTAAAGCCATTATAGTAGTCAACACATACTAAAGCCATTATATATAGTCAACATCATATCATACTAAAGCCATTATATATAGTCAACACATCATACTAAAGCCATTATATATAGTCAACACATCATACTAAAGCCATTATATATAGTCAACACATCATACTAAAGCCATTATATATAGTCAACATCATACTAAAGCCATCAACTAAAGCCATTATATATAGTCAACGTATCATATATATAGTCAACACAAAAGCCATTATATATAGTCAACACATCAGTACTAAAGCCATTATATATAGTCAACACACAGTACTAAAGCCATTATATATAGTCAACACACAGTACTAAAGCCATTATAAGCCATTATATATAGTCAACACATCATACTAAAAGCCATTATATATAGTCAACACATCATACTAAAGCCATTATATATAGTCAACACACAGACTAAAGCCATTATATATAGTCAAGCATCATACTAAAGCCATTATATATAGTCAACACATCATACTAAAGCCATTATATATAGTCAACACATCATACTAAAGCCATTATATATAGTCAACACACAGTACTAAAGCCATTATATATAGTCAACACATCATACTAAAGCCATTATATATAGTCAACACATCATACTAAAGCCATTATATATAGTCAACGCATCATACTAAAGCCATTATATATAGTCAACACATCATACTAAAGCCATTATATATAGTCAACACATCATACTAAAGCCATTATATATAGTCAACACATCATACTAAAGCCATTATATATAGTCAACACATCATAAAGCTTATATAGTCAACATCATATAAAGCCATTATATATAGTCAACACATCATACTAAAGCCATTATATATAGTCAACACATCATACTAAAGCCATTATATATAGTCAACACATCATACTAAAGCCATTATATATAGTCAACACATCATACTAAAGCCATTATATATAGTCAACACATCATACTAAAGCCATTATATATAGTCAACACATCATACTAAAGCCATTATATATAGTCAATACTAAAGCCATTATATATAGTCAACACATCATACTAAAGCCATTATATATAGTCAACACACAGTACTAAAGCCATTATATATAACACACAGTACTAAAGTCAACACATCATACTAAAGCCATTATATATAGTCAACACACAGTACTAAAGCCATTATATATAGTCAACACATCAGTACTAAAGCCATTATATATAGTCAACACACAGTACTAAAGCCATTATATATAGTCAACACATCATACTAAAGCCATTATATATAGTCAACACATCATACAAAGCCATTATATATAGTCAACACATCATACTAAAGCCATTATATATAGTCAACACATCATACTAAAGCCATTATATATAGTCAACATACTAAAGCCATTATATATAGTCAACACATCATACTAAAGCCATTATATATAGTCAACACATCATACATACTAAAACACATCATACTAAAGCCATTATATATAGTCAACACATCATACTAAAGCCATTATATATAGTCAACAACATCATACTAAAGCCATATATATAGTCTAAAAAGCCATTATATATAGTCAACACATCATCATACTAAAGCCATTATATATAGTCAACACATCATACTAAAGCCATTATATATAGTCAAACATCATTATATATAGTCAACACATCATACTAAAGCCATTATATATAGTCAACACATCATACTAAAGCCATTATATATAGTCAACACACAGTACTAAAGCCATTATATATAGTCAACACACAGTACTAAAGCCATTATATATAGTCATACACGCGCATCATATTAAAGCCATTATATATAGTCATACTAAAGCCATCATATATAGTCAACAAAGCCATTATATATAGTCAACACATCATACTAAAGCCATTATATATAGTCAACACATCATACTAAAGCCATTATATATAGTCAACACATCATACTAAAGCCATTATATATAGTCAACACATCATACTAAAGCCATTATATATAGTCAACACATCATACTAAAGCCATTATATATAGTCAACACATCATACTAAAGCCATTATATATAGTCAACATCATATAAAGCCATTATATATAGTCAACACATCATACTAAAGCCATTATATATAGTCATTATATATAGTCAACACATCATACTAAAGCCATTATATATAGTCAACACATCATACTAAAGCCATTATATATAGTCAACACATCATACTAAAGCCATTATATATAGTCAACACATCATACTATATATAGTCAACACATCAGTACAAAGCCATTATATATAGTCAACACATCATACTAAAGCCATTATATATAGTCAACACACAGTACTAAAGCCATTATATATAGTCAACACACATACTAAAGCCATTATATATAGTCAACACACAGTACTAAAGCCATTATATATAGTCAACACATCAACTAAAGCCATTATATATAGTCAACACATCATACTAAAGCCATTATATATAGTCAACACACATACTAAAGCCATTATATATAGTCAACACATCATACTAAAGCCATTATATATAGTCAACTAAAAAGCCATTATATATAGTCAACACATCATACTAAAGCCATTATATATAGTCAACACATCATACTAAAGCCATTATATATAGTCAACACATCATACTAAAGCCATTATATATAGTCAACACATCATACTAAAGCCATTATATATAGTCAACACATCATACTAAAGCCATTATATATAGTCAACACATCATACTAAAGCCATTATATATAGTCAACACACAGTACTAAAGCCATTATATATAGTCAACACATCATACTAAAGCCATTATATATAGTCAACACATCATACTAAAGCCATTATATATAGTCAACACATCATACTAAAGCCATTATATATAGTCAACACATCATACTAAAGCCATTATATATAGTCAACACATCATACTAAAGCCATTATATATAGTCAACACATCATACTAAAGCCATTATATATAGTCAACACATCATACTAAAGCCATTATATATAGTCAACACATCATACTAAAGCCATTATATATAGTCAACACATCATACTAAAGCCATTATATATAGTCAACACATCATACTAAAGCCATTATATATAGTCAACACACATACTAAAGCCATTATATATAGTCAACACATCAGTACTAAAGCCATTATATATAGTCAACACACAGTACATATATAGTCAACACACAGTACTAAAGCCATTATATATAGTCAACACATACATACTAAAAAGCCATTATATATAGTCAACACATCATACTAAAGCCATTATATATAGTCAACACACATACTAAAGCCATTATATATAGTCAACACACAGTACTAAAGCCATTATATATAGTCAACACATCATACTAAAGCCATTATATATAGTCAACACATCATACTAAAGCCATTATATATAGTCAACACATCATACTAAAGCCATTATATATAGTCAACACATCATTATAAAGCCATTATATATAGTCAACACATCATACTAAAGCCATTATATATAGTCAACACATCATACTAAAGCCATTATATATAGTCATCATACTAAAGCCATTATATATAGTCAACACATCATACTAAAGCCATTATATATAGTCAACACATCATACTAAAGCCATTATATATAGTCAACACATCATACTAAAGCCATTATATATAGTCAACACATCATACTAAAGCCATTATAAAGTCAACACATCATATAAAGCCATTATATATAGTCAACACATCATACTAAAGCCATTATATATAGTCAACACATCATACTAAAGCCATTATATATAGTCAACACACAGTACTAAAGCCATTATATATAGTCAACACACAGTACTAAAGCCATTATATATAGTCAACACACAGTACTAAAGCCATTATATATAGTCACACATCATAAAAGCCATTATATATAGTCAACACATCATACTAAAGCCATTATATATAGTCAACACATCATACTAAAGCCATTATATATAGTCAACATTATATATAGTCATCATACTAAAGCCATTATATATAGTCAACACATCATACTAAAGCCATTATATATAGTCAACACATCATACTAAAGCCATTATATATAGTCAACACATCATACTAAAGCCATTATATATAGTCAACACATCATACTAAAGCCATTATATATAGTCAACACATCATACTAAAGCCATTATATATAGTCAACACATCATACTAAAGCCATTATATATAGTCAACACATCATACTAAAGCCATTATATATAGTCAACACACAGTACTAAAGCCATTATATATAGTCAACACACAGTACTACAGCCATTATATATAGTCAACACACAGTACTACAGCCATTATATATAGTCAACACACAGTACTAAAGCCATTATATATAGTCAACGTATCAATCTAAAGCCATTATATATAGTCAACACATCATACTAAAGCCATTATATATAGTCAACACATCATACTAAAGCCATTATATATAGTCAACGTATCATACTAAAGCCATTATATATAGTCAACACATCATACTAAAGCCATTATATATAGTCAACACATCATACTAAAGCCATTATATATAGTCAACACATCATACTAAAGCCATTATATATAGCAACACATCATATAAAAGCCATTATATATAGTCAACACATCATACTAAAGCCATTATATATAGTCAACATCATACTAAAGCCATTATATATAGTCACCACATCATATTAAAGCCATTATATATAGTCAACACATCATACTAAAGCCATTATATATAGTCAACACATCATACTAAAGCCATTATATATAGTCAACACAACATACTAAAGCATCATATATAGTCAACACATCATACTAAAGCCATTATATATAGTCAACACATCATACTAAAGCCATTATATATAGTCAACACATCATACTAAAGCCATTATATATAGTCAACACATCATACTAAAGCCATTATATATAGTCAACACATCATACTAAAGCCATTATATATAGTCAACACATCATACTAAAGCCATTATATATAGTCAACACATCATACTAAAGCCATTATATATAGTCAACACATCATACTAAAGCCATTATATATAGTCAACACATCAGTACTAAAGCCATTATATATAGCATTATGTATAGTCAACACACAGTACTAAAGCCATTATATATAGTCAACACACAGTACTAAAGCCATTATATATAGTCAACACATCATACTAAAGCCATTATATATAGTCAACACATCATACTAAAGCCATTATATATAGTCAACACATCATACTAAAGCCATTATATATAGTCAACACATCATACTAAAGCCATTATATATAGTCAACACATCATACTAAAGCCATTATATATAGTCAACACATCATACTAAAGCCATTATATATAGTCAACACATCATACTAAAGCCATTATATATAGTCAACACATCATACTAAAGCCATTATATATAGTCAACACACAGTACTAAAGCCATTATATATAGTCAACACATCATACTAAAGCCATTATATATAGTCAACTAAAGCCATTATATCATCATACTAAAGCCATTATATATAGTCAACACATATATATATAGTCAACACACATACTAAAGCCATTATATATAGTCAACACATCATACTAAAGCCATTATATATAGTCAACACATCATACTAAAGCCATTATATATAGTCAACACATCATACTAAAGCCATTATATATAGTCAACACATCATACTAAAGCCATTATATATAGTCAACACATCATACTAAAGCCATTATATATAGTCAACACATACATACAACACATAAAAAGCCATTATATATAGTCAACACATCATACTAAAGCCATTATATATAGTCAACACACAGTACTAAAGCCATTATATATAGTCAACACATCATACTAAAGCCATTATATATAGTCAACACATCATACTAAAGCCATTATATATAGTCAACACATCATACTAAAGCCATTATATATAGTCAACACATCATACTAAAGCCATTATATATAGTCAACACACAGTACTAAAGCCATTATTATATATAGTCAACACACATATAAAGCCATTATATATAGTCAACACATCATACTAAAGCCATTATATATAGTCAACACATCATACTAAAGCCATTATATATAGTCAACACATCATACTAAAAAGCCATTATATATAGTCAACACATCATACTAAAGCCATTATATATAGTCAACACACAGTACTAAAGCCATTATATATAGTCAACACATCATACTAAAGCCATTATATATAGTCAACACATCATACTAAAGCCATTATATATAGTCAACACATCATACTAAAGCCATTATATATAGTCAACACATCATACTAAAGCCATTATATATAGTCAACACATCATACTAAAGCCATTATATATAGTCAACACATCATACAAAAAGCCATTATATATAGTCAACATATATAGTCAACACATCATACTAAAGCCATTATATATAGTCAACACACAGTACTAAAGCCATTATATATAGTCAACACATCATACTAAAGCCATTATATATAGTCAACACATCATACTAAAGCCATTATATATAGTCAACACACAGTACTAAAGTCAACACACAGCCATTATATATAGTCAACACATCATACTAAAGCCATTATATATAGTCAACACATCATATATAAAGCCATTATATATAGTCAACACACAGTACTAAAGCCATTATATATAGTCAACACATCATACTAAAGCCATTATATATAGTCAACACATCATACTAAAGCCATTATATATAGTCAACACATCATACTAAAGCCATTATATATAGTCAACACATCATACTAAAGCCATTATATATAGTCAACACATCATACTAAAGCCATTATATATAGTCAACACATCATACTAAAGCCATTATATATAGTCAACACATCATACTAAAGCATTATATATAGTCAACACACAGTACTAAAGCCATTATATATAGTCAACACATCATACTAAAGCCATTATATATAGTCAACACATACAAAGCCATATATATAGTCAACAAAAGCCATTATATATAGTCAACACATCAGTACTAAAGCCATTATATATAGTCAACACATCATACTAAAGCCATTATATATAGTCAACACATCATACTAAAGCCATTATATATAGTCAACACATCAGTACTAAAGCCATTATATATAGTCAACACATCAAAAGCCATTATATATAGTCAACACACAGTACTAAAGCCATTATATATAGTCAACACACAGTACTAAAGCCATTATATATAGTCAACACACAGTACTAAAGCCATTATATATAGTCAACACATCATACTAAAGCCATTATATATAGTCAACACATCATACTAAAGCCATTATATATAGTCAACACATCATACTAAAGCCATTATATATAGTCAACACATCATACTAAAGCCATTATATATAGTCAACACATCATACTAAAGCCATTATATATAGTCAACACATCATACTAAAGCCATTATATATAGTCATACTAAAGCCATTATATATAGTCAACACATCATACTAAAGCCATTATATATAGTCAACACATCAACTAAAGCCATTATATATAGTCAACACATCATACTAAAGCCATTATATATAGTCAACACATCATACTAAAGCCATTATATATAGTCAACACATCATACTAAAGCCATTATATATAGTCAACACATCATACTAAAGCCATTATATATAGTCAACACATCATACTAAAGCCATTATATATAGTCAACACATCATACTAAAGCCATTATATATAGTCAACACATCAGTAAAGCTAAAGCCATTAAAGCCATATATAGTCAACACATCATACTAAAGCCATTATATATAGTCAACACATCATACTAAAGCCATTATATATAGTCAACACATCATACTAAAGCCATTATATATAGTCAACACATCATACTAAAGCCATTATATATAGTCAACACATCATACATTATATATAGTCTAAAGCCATTATATATAGTCAACACACAGTACTAAAGCCATTATATATAGTCAACACACAGTACTAAAGCCATTATATATAGTCAACACACAGTACTAAAGCCATTATATATAGTCAACACATCATACTAAAGCCATTATATATAGTCAACACATCATACTAAAGCCATTATATATAGTCAACACATCATACTAAAGCCATTATATATAGTCAACACATCATACTAAAGCCATTATATATAGTCAACACACAGTACTAAAGCCATTATATATAGTCAACACATCATACTAAAGCCATTATATATAGTCAACACATCATACTAAAGCCATTATATATAGTCAACACATCATACTAAAGCCATTATATATAGTCAACACATCATACTAAAGCCATTATATATAGTCAACACATCATACTAAAGCCATTATATATAGTCAACACATCATACTAAAGCCATTATATATAGTCAACACACAGTACTAAAGCCATTATATATAGTCAACACATCATACCATTATATATAGTCAACACATCATACTAAAGCCATTATATATAGTCAACACATCATACTAAAGCCATTATATATAGTCAACACATCATACTAAAGCAACATTAAAGCCATTATATATAGTCAACACATCATATTAAAGCCATTATATATAGTCAACACATCATACTAAAGCCATTATATATAGTCAACACATCATACTAAAGCCATTATATATAGTCAACACATCATACTAAAGCCATTATATATAGTCAACACATCATACTAAAGCCATTATATATAGTCAACACATCATACTAAAGCCATTATATATAGTCAACACATCATACTAAAGCCATTATATATAGTCAACACACAGTACTAAAGCCATTATATATAGTCAACACACATACTAAAGCCATTATATATAGTCAACACACAGTACTAAAGCCATTATATATAGTCAACACACAGTACTAAAGCCATTATATATAGTAACTAAAGCCATTATATATAGTCAACACACAGTACTAAAGCCATTATATATAGTCAACACATCATACTAAAGCCATTATATATAGTCAACGCATCATACTAAAGCCATTATATATAGTCAACACATCATACTAAAGCCATTATATATAGTCAACACATCATACTAAAGCCATTATATATAGTCAACACATCATACTAAAGCCATTATATATAGTCAACATTATAAAGCCATTATATAGTCAACACATCATACTAAAGCCATTATATATAGTCAACACACAGTACTAAAGCCATTATATATAGTCAACACATCATACTAAAGCCATTATATATAGTCAACACATCATACTAAAGCCATTATATATAGTCAACACATCATACTAAAGCCATTATATATAGTCAACACATCATACTAAAGCCATTATATATAGTCAACACATCATACTAAAGCCATTATATATAGTCAACACATCATACTAAAGCCATTATATATAGTCAACACACAGTACTAAAGCCATTATATATAGTCAACACACAGTACTAAAGCCATTATATATAGTCAACACATCATACTAAAGCCATTATATATAGTCAACACATCATACTAAAGCCATTATATATAGTCAACACATCATACTAAAGCCATTATATATAGTCAACACATCATACTAAAGCCATTATATATAGTCAACACATCATACTAAAGCCATTATATATAGTCAACACATCATACTAAAGCCATTATATATAGTCAACGCATCATACTAAAGCCATTATATATAGTCAACACACAGTACTATAGCCATTATATATAGTCAACACATCATACTAAAGCCATTATATATAGTCAACACATCATACTAAAGCCATTATATATAGTCAACACATCATACTAAAGCCATTATATATAGTCAACACATCATACTAAAGCCATTATATATAGTCAACACATCATACTAAAGCCATTATATATAGTCAACATCATACTAAAGCCATTATATATAGTCAACACATCATACTAAAGCCATTATATATAGTCAACACATCATACTAAAGCCATTATATATAGTCAACACATCATACTAAAGCCATTATATATAGTCAACGTATCAATCTAAAGCCATTATATATAGTCAACACACAGTACTAAAGCCATTATATATAGTCAACACATCATACTAAAGCCATTATATATAGTCAACACACAGTACTAAAGCCATTATATATAGTCAACACATCATACTAAAGCCATTATATATAGTCAACACATCATACTAAAGCCATTATATATAGTCAACACATCATACTAAAGCCATTATATATAGTCAACACATCATACTAAAGCCATTATATATAGTCAACACATCATACTAAAGCCATTATATATAGTCAACACATCAAAGCCATTATATATAGTCAACAAAGCTAAAGCCATTATATATAGTCAACACATCATACTAAAGCCATTATATATAGTCAACACATCATACTAAAGCCATTATATATAGTCAACACATCATACTAAAGCCATTATATATAGTCAACACATCATAAAGCCATTATATATAGTCTAAAAAGCCATTATATATAGTCAACACATCATACTAAAGCCATTATATATAAAGCATATTATATATAGTCAACACATCATACTAAAGCCATTATATATAGTCAACACATCATACTAAAGCCATTATATATAGTCAACACATCATACTAAAGCCATTATATATAGTCAACGTATCATACTAAAGCCATTATATATAGTCAACACATCATACTAAAGCCATTATATATAGTCAACACATCATACTAAAGCCATTATATATAGTCAACACATCATACTAAAGCCATTATATATAGTCAACACATCATACTAAAGCCATTATATATAGTCAACACACAGTACTAAAGCCATTATATATAGTCAACACACAGTACTAAAGCCATTATATATAGTCAACACACAGTACTAAAGCCATTATATATAGTCAACACATCATACTAAAGCCATTATATATAGTCAACACATCATACTAAAGCCATTATATATAGTCAACACATAAACTAAAGCATATTAAAGCCATTATATAGTCAACACATCATACTAAAGCCATTATATATAGTCAACACATCATACTAAAGCCATTATATATAGTCAACACACAGTACTAAAGCCATTATATATAGTCAACACATCATACTAAAGCCATTATATATAGTCAACGCATCATACTAAAGCCATTATATATAGTCAACACATCATACTAAAGCCATTATATATAGTCAACACATCATACTAAAGCCATTATATATAGTCAACACATCATACTAAAGCCATTATATATAGTCAACACATCATACTAAAGCCATTATATATAGTCAACACATCATACAAAAGCCATTATATATAGTCAACACATCATACTAAAGCCATTATATATAGTCAACACATCATACTAAAGCCATTATATATAGTCAACACATCATACTAAAGCCATTATATATAGTCAACACATCATACTAAAGCCATTATATATAGTCAACACATCATACTAAAGCCATTATATATAGTCAACACATCATACTAAAGCCATTATATATAGTCAACACATCATACTAAAGCCATTATATATAGTCAACACATCATACTAAAGCCATTATATATAGTCAACACATCATACTAAAGCCATTATATATAGTCAACATCATACTAAAGCCATTATATATCATACTAAAGCCATCAACACATCATACTAAAGCCATTATATATAGTCAACACATCATACTAAAGCCATTATATATAGTCAACACACAGTACTAAAGCCATTATATATAGTCAACACATCATACTAAAGCCATTATATATAGTCAACACATCATACTAAAGCCATTATATATAGTCAAAGCCATTATATATAGTCATCATACTAAAGCCATTATATATAGTCAACACATCATATATATAGTCTAAAAAGCCATTATATATAGTCAACACATCATACTAAAGCCATTATATATAGTCAACACATCAGTACTAAAGCCATTATATATAGTCAACACATCATACTAAAGCCATTAAAGTCCATTATAAAGCCATTATATAGTCAACACATCATACTAAAGCCATTATATATAGTCAACACATCATACTAAAGCCATTATATATAGTCAACACATCATACATTAAAGCCATTATATATAGTCAACACATCATACTAAAGCCATTATATATAGTCAACACATCAAAAAGCCATTATATATAGTCAACACATCATACTAAAGCCATTATATATAGTCAACACATCATACTAAAGCCATTATATATAGTCAACACATCATACTAAAGCCATCATACTAAAGCCATTATATATAGTCAACATCATATACTAAAGCCATTATATATAGTCAACACATCATACTAAAGCCATTATATATAGTCAACACATAAAAAGCCATTATATATAGTCAACACACAGTACTAAAGCCATTATATATAGTCAACACACAGTACTAAAGCCATTATATATAGTCAACACACAGTACTAAAGCCATTATATATAGTCAACACACATACTAAAGCCATTATATATAGTCAACACATCATACTAAAGCCATTATATATAGTCAACACATCATACTAAATATAGTCAACACATCATACTAAAGCCATTATATATAGTCAACACATCATACTAAAGCCATTATATATAGTCAACACATCAACACATCATACTAAAGCCATTATATATAGTCAACATTATATATAGTCAACACACTACTAAAGCCATTATATATAGTCAAAGCATTATATCATACTAAAGCCATTATATATAGTCAACACATCATACTAAAGCCATTATATATAGTCAACACATCATACTAAAGCCATTATATATAGTCAACACATCATACTAAAGCCATTATATATAGTCAACACATCATACTAAAGCCATTATATATAGTCAACACATCATACTAAAGCCATTATATATAGTCAACACATCATACTAATATATAGTCAACACATCCATTATATATAGTCAACACATCATACTAAAGCCATTATATATAGTCAACACATCATATATAAAGCCATTATATATAGTCAACACATCATACTAAAGCCATTATATATAGTCAACAAAGCCATTATATATAGTCAACACATCATACTAAAGCCATTATATATAGTCAACACATCATACTAAAGCCATTATATATAGTCAACACATCATACTAAAGCCATTATATATAGTCAACACATCATACTAAAGCCATTATATATAGTCAAAAGCACATCATACTAAAGCCATTATATATAGTCAACACATCATACTAAAGCCATTATATATAGTCAGTTATATATAGTCAACACATCATACTAAAGCCATTATATATAGTCAACACACAGTACTAAAGCCATTATATATAGTCAACACACATACTAAAGCCATTATATATAGTCAACACATAAAAAGCCATTATATATAGTCAACACATCATACTAAAGCCATTATATATAGTCAACATTAAAGCCATTATATAGTCAACACACAGTACTAAAGCCATTATATATAGTCAACACATCATACTAAAGCATTATATATAGTCAACACATCATACTAAAGCCATTATATATAGTCAACACATCATATTAAAGCCATTATATATAGTCAACACATCATACTAAAGCCATTATATATAGTCAACACATCATACTAAAGCCATTATATATAGTCAACACATCATACTAAAGCCATTATATATAGTCAACACATCATACTATAGCCATTATATATAGTCAACACATCATACTAAAGCCATTATATATAGTCAACACATCATACTAAAGCCATTATATATAGTCAACATCATACTAAAGCCATTATATATAGTCAACACATCATACTAAAGCCATTATATATAGTCAACACATCATACTAAAGCCATTATATATAGTCAACACATCATACTAAAGCCATTATATATAGTCAACACATCATTATATATAGTCAACACATCATACTAAAGCCATTATATATAGTCAACACACAGTACTAAAGCCATTATATATAGTCAACACATCATACTAAAGCCATTATATATAGTCAACACATCATACTAAAGCCATTATATATAGTCAACACATCATATTAAAGCCATTATATATAGTCAACACACAGTACTAAAGCCATTATATATAGTCAACACATCATACTAAAGCCATTATATATAGTCAACACATCATACTAAAGCCATTATATATAGTCAACACATCATACTAAAGCCATTATATATAGTCAACACATCATACTAAAGCCATTATATATAGTCAACACATCATACTAAAGCCATTATATATAGTCAACACATCATACTAAAGCCATTATATATAGTCAACACATCATACTAAAGCCATTATATATAGTCAACACATCAGTACTAAAGCCATTATATATAGTCAACACATCATACTAAAGCCATTATATATAGTCAACACATCATACTAAAGCCATTATATATAGTCAACACATCATACTAAAGCCATTATATATAGTCAACACATCATACTAAAGCCATTATATATAGTCAACACACAGTACTAAAGCCATTATATATAGTCAACACATCATACTAAAGCCATTATATATAGTCAACACATCATACTAAAGCCATTATATATAGTCAACACATCAACACTAAAGCCATATATAGTAAAGCATACTAAAGCCATTATATATAGTCAACACATCATACTAAAGCCATTATATATAGTCAACACATCATACTAAAGCCATTATATATAGTCAACACATCATACTAAAGCCATTATATATAGTCAACACATCATACAAAGCCATTATATATAGTCATACTAAAGCCATTATATATAGTCAACACATCATACTAAAGCCATTATATATAGTCAACACATCATACTAAAGCCATTATATATAGTCAACACATCATATACTAAAGCCATTATATATAGTCAACACATACTAAAGCCATTATATATAGTCAACACATCATACTAAAGCCATTATATATAGTCAACACATCAACTAAAGCCATTATATATAGTCAACACACAGTACTAAAGCCATTATATATAGTCAACACATCATACTAAAGCCATTATATATAGTCAACACATCATACTAAAGCCATTATATATAGTCAACACATCATACTAAAGCCATTATATATAGTCAACACATCATCATACTAAAGCCATTATATATAGTCAACACATCATACTAAAGCCATTATATATAGTCAACACATCATACTAAAGCCATTATATATAGTCAACACATACTAAAGCTAAAGCAACATTATATATATATAGTCAACACATCATACTAAAGCCATTATATATAGTCAACACATCATACTAAAGCCATTATATATAGTCAAAGCCATTATATATAGTCAACACATCATACTAAAGCCATTATATATAGTCAACACATCATACTAAAGCCATTATATATAGTCAACACATCATACTAAAGCCATTATATATAGTCAACACATCATACTAAAGCCATTATATATAGTCAACACATCAACTAAAGCCATTATATATAGTCAACACATCATACTAAAGCCATTATATATAGTCAACACATAGTACTAAAGCCATTATATATAGTCAACACATCATACTAAAGCCATTATATATCAGTCAACTAAAGCCATTATATATAGTCATACTAAAGCCATTATATATAGTCAACACATCATACTAAAGCCATTATATATAGTCAACACATCATACTAAAGCCATTATATATAGTCAACACATCATACTAAAGCCATTATATATAGTCAACACATCATACTAAAGCCATTATATATAGTCAACACACATACTAAAGCCATTATATATAAACACACAGCCATTATATATAGTCAACACACAGTACTAAAGCCATTATATATAGTCAACACATCATACTAAAGCCATTATATATAGTCAACACACAGTACTAAAGCCATTATATATAGTCAACACACAGTACTAAAGCCATTATATATAGTCAACGCATCATACTAAAGCCATTATATATAGTCAACACATCATACTAAAGCCATTATATATAGTCAACACATCATACTAAAGCCATTATATATAGTCAACATATCAATCTAAAGCCATTATATATAGTCAACACATCATACTAAAGCCATTATATATAGTAGTCAACATACTAAAGCCATTATATATAGTCAACACATCATACTAAAGCCATTATATATAGTCAACACATCATACTAAAGCCATTATATATAGTCAACACATCATACTAAAGCCATTATATATAGTCAACACATCATACTAAAGCCATTATATATAGTCAACACATCATACTAAAGCCATCATACTAAAGCCATTATATATAGTCAACACATCATACTAAAGCCATTATATATAGTCAACACATCATATATAGTCTAAAGCCATTATATATAGTCAACACATCATACTAAAGCCATTATATATAGTCAACACACAGTACAAAAGCCATTATATATAGTCAACACATCATACTAAAGCCATTATATATAGTCAACGATACATACTAAAGCCATTATATATAGTCAACACATCATACTAAAGCCATTATATATAGTCAACACATCATACTAAAGCCATTATATATAGTCAACACATCATACTAAAGCCATTATATATAGTCAACACATCATACTAAAGCCATTATATATAGTCAACACATCATACTAAAGCCATTATACATAGTCAACGCATCATACTAAAGCCATTATATATAGTCAACACATCATACTAAAGCCATTATATATAGTCAACACACAGTACTAAAGCCATTATATATAGTCAAAAGCTAAAGCCATTATATATAGTCAACACACATACTAAAGCCATTATATATAGTCAACACATCAAAGCCATTATATATAGTCAACACATCATACTAAAGCCATTATATATAGTCAACACATCATACTAAAGCCATTATATATAGTCAACACATCATAAAAGCCATTATATATAGTCAACACATCATACTAAAGCCATTATATATAGTCCATTATATATAGTAACACACAGTACTAAAGCCATTATATATAGTCAACACATCATACTAAAGCCATTATATATAGTCAACACATCATACTAAAGCCATTATATATAGTCAACACATCATACTAAAGCCATTATATATAGTCAACACATCATACTAAAGCCATTATATATAGTCAACACATCATACTAAAGCCATTATATATAGTCAACACATCATACTAAAGCCATTATATATAGTCAACACACAGTACTAAAGCCATTATATATAGTCAACACATCATACTAAAGCCATTATATATAGTCAACACATCATACTAAAGCCATTATATATAGTCAACACATCATACTAAAGCCATTATATATAGTCAACACATCATACTAAAGCCATTATATATAGTCAACACATCATACTAAAGCCATTATATATAGTCAACACATCATACTAAAGCCATTATATATAGTCAACACACAGTACTAAAGCCATTATATATAGTCAACACACAGTACTAAAGCCATTATATATAGTCAACACACAGTACTAAAGCCATTATATATAGTCAACACACAGTACTAAAGCCATTATATATAGTCAACACATCATACTAAAGCCATTATATATAGTCAACACATCATACTAAAGCCATTATATATAGTCAACACATCATACTAAAGCCATTATATATAGTCAACACATACTAAAGTACTAAAGCCATTATATATAGTCAACACATCATACTAAAGCCATTATATATAGTCAACACATCATACTAAAGCCATTATATATAGTCAACACATACAAAGCCATATATAAAGCCATTATATATAGTCAACACATCATACTAAAGCCATTATATATAGTCAACACATCATACTAAAGCCATTATATATAGTCAACACATCATACTAAAGCCATTATATATAGTCAACACATCATACTAAAGCCATTATATATAGTCAACACATCATACTAAAGCCATTATATATAGTCAACACATCATACTAAAGCCATTATATATAGTCATACTAAAGCCATTATATATAGTCAACACATCATACTAAAGCCATTATATATAGTCAACATCATATAAAGCCATTATATATAGTCAACACATCATACTAAAGCCATTATATATAGTCAACACATCATACTAAAGCCATTATATATAGTCAACACATCATACTAAAGCCATTATATATAGTCAACACATCATACTAAAGCCATTATATATAGTACTAAAGCATTATATATAGTCAACACATCATACTAAAGCCATTATATATAGTCAACACATCATACTAAAGCCATTATATATAGTCAACACATCATACTAAAGCCATTATATATAGTCAACGTATCATACTAAAGCCATTATATATAGTCAACACACAGTACTAAAGCCATTATATATAGTCAACACACAGTACTAAAGCCATTATATATAGTCAACACATCATACTAAAGCCATTATATATAGTCAACACATCATACTAAAGCCATTATATATAGTCAACACATCATACTAAAGCCATTATATATAGTCAACACATCATACTAAAGCCATTATATATAGTCAACACATCATACTAAAGCCATTATATATAGTCAACACATCATACTAAAGCCATTATATATAGTCAACACATACTAAAGCCATTATATATAGTCAACACACATACTAAAGCCATTATATATAGTCAACACATCATAAAGCCATTATATATAGTCAACTCATAAAAGCCATTATATATAGTCAACACATCATACTAAAGCCATTATATATAGTCAACACATCATACTAAAGCCATTATATATAGTCAACACATCATACTAAAGCCATTATATATAGTCAACACATCATACTAAAGCCATTATATATAGTCAACACATCATACTAAAGCCATTATATATAGTCAACACATCATAAAGCCATTATATATAGTCAACACATCATACTAAAGCCATTATATATAGTCAACACATCATACTAAAGCCATTATATATAGTCAACACATCATACTAAAGCCATTATATATAGTCAACACATCATACTAAAGCCATTATATATAGTCAACACATCATACTAAAAAGCCATTATATATAGTCAACACATCATACTAAAGCCATTATATATAGTCAACACATCATACTAAAGCCATTATATATAGTCAACACATCAACTAAAGCCATTATATATAGTCAACACATCATACTAAAGCCATTATATATAGTCAACACATCATATTAAAGCCATTATATATAGTCAACACATCATACTAAAGCCATTATATATAGTCAACACATCATACTAAAGCCATTATATATAGTCAACACATCATACTAAAGCCATTATATAGTCAACACATCATACTAAAGCCATTATATATAGTCAACACATCATACTAAAGCCATTATATATAGTCAACACACAGTACTAAAGCCATTATATATAGTCAACACATCATACTAAAGCCATTATATATAGTCAACACATCATACTAAAGCCATTATATATAGTCAACACATCATACTAAAGCCATTATATATAGTCAACACATCATACTAAAGCCATTATATATAGTCAACACACAGTACTAAAGCCATTATATATAGTCAACACATCATACTAAAGCCATTATATATAGTCAACACATCATACTAAAGCCATTATATATAGTCAACACATCATACTAAAGCCATTATATATAGTCAACACATCATACTAAAGCCATTATATATAGTCAACACATCATATATATAGTCAAAGCCATTATATATAGTCAACACATAAAAAGCCATTATATATAGTCAACACATCATACTAAAGCCATTATATATAGTCAACACATCATATAAAGCCATTATATATAGTCAACACATCATACTAAAGCCATTATATATAGTCAACACATCATACTAAAGCCATTATATATAGTCAACACATCATACTAAAGCCATTATATATAGTCAACACATCATACTAAAGCCATTATATATAGTCAACACATCATACTAAAGCCATTATATATAGTCAACACATCATACTAAAGCCATTATATATAGTCAACACATCATACTAAAGCCATTATATATAGTCAACACATCATACTAAAGCCATTATATATAGTCAACACATACTAAAGCCATTATATATAGTCAACACATCATACTAAAGCCATTATATATAGTCAACACATCATACTAAAGCCATTATAAAGCCATATAGTCAACACATCATACTAAAGCCATTATATATAGTCAACACATCATACTAAAGCCATTATATATAGTCAACACATCATACTAAAGCCATTATATATAGTCAACACATCATACTAAAGCCATTATATATAGTCAACACATCATACTAAAGCCATTATATATAGTCAACAAGCATCATACTAAAGCCATTATATATAGTCAACACATCATACTAAAGCCATTATATATAGTCAACACATACAAAGCCACTAAAGCCATTATATATAGTCAACACACATACTAAAGCCATTATATATAGTCAACACATCATACTAAAGCCATTATATATAGTCAACACATCATACTAAAGCCATTATATATAGTCAACACTATCATACTAAAGCCATTATATATAGTCAACACACATACTAAAGCCATTATATATAGTCAACACATCATACTAAAGCCATTATATATAGTCAACACATCATACTAAAGCCATTATATATAGTCAACACATCATACTAAAGCCATTATATATAGTCAACACATCATACTAAAGCCATTATATATAGTCAACACATCATACTAAAGCCATTATATATAGTCAACACATCATACTAAAGCCATTATATATAGTCAACACATCATACTAAAGCCATTATATATAGTCAACACATCATACTAAAGCCATTATATATAGTCAACACACAGTACTAAAGCCATTATATATAGTCAACACACAGTACTAAAGCCATTATATATAGTCAACACATCATACTAAAGCCATTATATATAGTCAACACATCATACTAAAGCCATTATATATAGTCAACACACAGTACTAAAGCCATTATATATAGTCAACACATCATACTAAAGCCATTATATATAGTCAACACATCATACTAAAGCCATTATATATAGTCAACACATCATACTAAAGCCATTATATATAGTCAACACATCATACTAAAGCCATTATATATAGTCAACACATCATACTAAAGCCATTATATATAGTCAACACATCATACTAAAGCCATTATATATAGTCAACCATTATACATCATCATACTAAAGCCATTATATATAGTCAACACACATACTAAAGCCATTATATATAGTCAACACATAAAGCCATTATATATAGTCAACACACAGTACTAAAGCCATTATATATAGTCAACACACATACTAAAAAGCCATTATATATAGTCAACACATCATACTAAAGCCATTATATATAGTCAACACATCATACTAAAGCCATTATATATAGTCAACACACAGTACTAAAGCCATTATATATAGTCAACACATCATACTAAAGCCATTATATATAGTCAACACATCATACTAAAGCCATTATATATAGTCAACACATCATACTAAAGCATTATATACTAAAAAGCCATTATATATAGTCAACACATCATACTAAAGCCATTATATATAGTCAACACATCATACTAAAGCCATTATATATAGTCAACACATCATACTAAAGCCATTATATATAGTCAACGATACATACTAAAGCCATTATATATAGTCAACACATCATACTAAAGCCATTATATATAGTCAACACATCATACTAAAGCCATTATATATAGTCAACACATCATACTAAAGCCATTATATATAGTCATCATACTAAAGCCATTATATATAGTCAACGCATCATACTAAAGCCATTATATATAGTCAACACATCATACTAAAGCCATTATATATAGTCAACACACAGTACTAAAGCCATTATATATAGTCAACGCATCATACTAAAGCCATTATATATAGTCAACACATCATATTAAAGCCATTATATATAGTCAACACAAAGCATTATATAAAGCCATTATATATAGTCAACACATCATACTAAAGCCATTATATATAGTCAACACATCATACTAAAGCCATTATATATAGTCAACGCATCATACTAAAGCCATTATATATAGTCAACACATCATACTAAAGCCATTATATATAGTCAACACATCATACTAAAGCCATTATATATAGTCAACACATCATACTAAAGCCATTATATATAGTCAACACATCATACTAAAGCCATTATATATAGTCAACACATCATACTAAAGCCATTATATATAGTCATAAAGCCATTATATATAGTCAACACATCATACTAAAGCCATTATATATAGTCAACACATCATACTAAAGCCATTATAATAGTCCTAAAGCCATTATATATAGTCAACACATCATACTAAAGCCATTATATATAGTCAACACATCATACTAAAGCCATTATATATAGTCAACACATCATACTAAAGCCATTATATATAGTCAACACATCATACTAAAGCCATTATATATAGTCAACACATCATACTAAAGCCATTATATATAGTCAACATTATAAAGCCATTATATATAGTCAACACATCAGTACTAAAGCCATTATATATAGTCAACACATCATACTAAAGCCATTATATATAGTCAACACATCATACTAAAGCCATTATATATAGTCAACACATCATACTAAAGCCATTATATATATAGTCAACATTATATACTAAAGCCATTATATATAGTCAACACATCATACTAAAGCCATTATATATAGTCAACACATCATACTAAAGCCATTATATATAGTCAACACATCAAAAAGCCATTATATATAGTCAACACATCATACTAAAGCCATTATATATAGTCAACACATCATATTAAAGCCATTATATATAGTCAACACATCATATTAAAGCCATTATATATAGTCAACACATCATACTAAAGCCATTATATATAGTCAACACATCATACTAAAGCCATTATATATAGTCAACACATCATACTAAAGCCATTATATATAGTCAACACATCATACTAAAGCCATTATATATAGTCAACACATCATATTAAAGCCATTATATATAGTCAACACATCATACTAAAGCCATTATATATAGTCAACACATCATACTAAAGCCATTATATATAGTCAACACATCATACTAAAGCATCATATATAGTCAACACATTATATATAGTCAACACATCATACTAAAGCCATTATATATAGTCAACACATCATACTAAAGCCATTATATATAGTCAACACATCATACTAAAGCCATTATATATAGTCAACACATCATACTAAAGCCATTATATATAGTCAACACACAGTACTAAAGCCATTATATATAGTCAACACACAGTTCTAAAGCCATTATATATAGTCAACACATCATACTAAAGCCATTATATATAGTCAACACATCATACTAAAGCCATTATATATAGTCAACACATCATACTAAAGCCATTATATATAGTCAACACATCATACTAAAGCCATTATATATAGTCAACACATCATACTAAAGCCATTATATATAGTCAACACATCATACTAAAGCCATTATATATAGTCAACACATCATACTAAAGCCATTATATATAGTCAACACATCATACTAAAGCCATTATATATAGTCAACACATCATACTAAAGCCATTATATATAGTCAACACATCATACTAAAGCCATTATATATAGTCAACACATCATACTAAAGCCATTATATATAGTCAACACATCATACTAAAGCCATTATATATAGTCAACACATCATACTAAAGCCATTATATATAGTCAACACATCATACTAAAGCCATTATATATAGTCAACACATCATCAAAGCCATTATATATAGTCAACATCATACTAAAGCCATTATATATAGTCAACACATCATACTAAAGCCATTATATATAGTCAACACATCATACTAAAGCCATTATATATAGTCAACACATCATACTAAAGCCATTAAATAGCCATTATATTATATATAGTCAACACATCATATTAAAGCCATTATATATAGTCAACACATCACTAAAGCCATTATATAAAGTCAACACATCATACTAAAGCCATTATATATAGTCAACACATCATACTAAAGCCATTATATATAGTCAACATCATACAAAGCCATTATATATAGTCAACACATACTAAAGCCATATATAGTCAACACATCATACTAAAGCCATTATATATAGTCAACACATCATACTAAAGCCATTATATATAGTCAACACATCTAAAGCCATACTAAAGCCATTATATATAGTCAACACACAGTACTAAAGCCATTATATATAGTCAACACATCATACTAAAGCCATTATATATAGTCAACACATCATACTAAAGCCATTATATATAGTCAACACATCATACTAAAGCCATTATATATAGTCAACACATCAGTACTAAAGCCATTATATATAGTCAACACATCATACTAAAGCCATTATATATAGTCAACACATCATACTAAAGCCATTATATATAGTCAACACATCATACTAAAGCCATTATATATAGTCAACACATCATACTAAAGCCATTATATATAGTCAACACATCATACTAAAGCCATTATATATAGTCAACACATCATACTAAAGCCATTATATATAGTCAACACATCATACTAAAGCCATTATATATAGTCAACACACAGTACTAAAGCCATTATATATAGTCAACACACAGTACTAAAGCCATTATATATAGTCAACACATCATACTAAAGCCATTATATATAGTCAACACATCATACTAAAGCCATTATATATAGTCAACACATCATACTAAAGCCATTATATATAGTCAACACATCATACTAAAGCCATTATATATAGTCAACACATCATACTAAAGCCATTATATATAGTCAACACATCATACTAAAGCCATTATATATAGTCAACACATCATACTAAAGCCATTATATATAGTCAACACATCATACTAAAGCCATTATATATAGTCAACACATCATACTAAAGCCATTATATATAGTCAACACATCATACTAAAGCCATTATATATAGTCAACACATCATACTAAAGCCATTATATATAGTCAACACATCATACTAAAGCCATTATATATAGTCAACACATCATACTAAATCCATTATATATAGTCAACACATCATATTAAAGCCATTATATATAGTCAACACATCATAAAGCTAAAGCCATTATATATAGTCAACACATCATACTAAAGCCATTATATATAGTCAACACATCATATTAAAGCCATTATATATAGTCAACACATCATACTAAAGCCATTATATATAGTCAACACATCATACTAAAGCCATTATATATAGTCAACACATCATACTAAAGCCATTATATATAGTCAACACATCACACAGTACTAAAGCCATTATATATAGTCAACACATCATACTAAAGCCATTATATATAGTCAACACACAGCCATTATATATAGTCAACACACATACTAAAGCCATTATATATAGTCAACACACAGTACTAAAGCCATTATATATAGTCAACACATCATACTAAAGCCATTATATATAGTCAACACATCATACTAAAGCCATTATATAGTCAACACATCATACTAAAGCCATTATATATAGTCAACACATCATACTAAAGCCATTATATATAGTCAACACATCATACTAAAGCCATTATATATAGTCAACACATCATACTAAAGCCATTATATATAGTCAACACATCATACTAAAGCCATTATATATAGTCAACACACAGCCACAAAAAGCCATTATATATAGTCAACACATCATACTAAAGCCATTATATATAGTCAACACATCATACTAAAGCCATTATATATAGTCAACACATCATACTAAAGCCATTATATATAGTCAACACATCATACTAAAGCCATTATATATAGTCAACACATCATACTAAAGCCATTATATATAGTCAACACACAGTACTAAAGCCATTATATATAGTCAACACATCATACTAAAGCCATTATATATAGTCAACACATCATACTAAAGCCATTATATATAGTCAACACATCATACTAAAGCCATTATATATAGTCAACAAAGCATTATATATAGTCAACACTAAAGCCATTATATATAGTCAACACATCATACTAAAGCCATTATATATAGTCAACACATCATACTAAAGCCATTATATATAGTCAACACATCATACTTAAATAGTCAACACATCATACTAAAGCCATTATATATAGTCAACACACAGTACTAAAGCCATTATATATAGTCAACACATCATATTAAAGCCATTATATATAGTCAACACATCATACTAAAGCCATTATATATAGTCAACACATCATACTAAAGCCATTATATATAGTCAACACATCATACTAAAGCCATTATATATAGTCAACACATCATACTAAAGCCATTATATATAGTCAACACATCATACTAAAGCCATTATATATAGTCAACACATCAGCCATACTAAAGCCATTATATATAGTCAACACATCATACTAAAGCCATTATATATAGTCAACACACAGTACTAAAGCCATTATATATAGTCAACACATCATACTAAAGCCATTATATATAGTCAACACATCATACTAAAGCCATTATATATAGTCAACACATCCATTATATATAGTCAACACATCATAAAAGCCATTATATATAGTCAACACATCATACTAAAGCCATTATATATAGTCAACACATCATACTAAAGCCATTATATATAGTCAACACATCATACTAAAGCCATTATATATAGTCAACACATCATATTAAAGCCATTATATATAGTCAACACATCATACTAAAGCCATTATATATAGTCAACACATCATACTAAAGCCATTATATATAGTCAACACATCATACTAAAGCCATTATATATAGTCAACACACAGTACTAAAGCCATTATATATAGTCAACACACAGTACTAAAGCCATTATATATAGTCAACACACAGTACTAAAGCCATTATATATAGTCAACGTATCATACTAAAGCCATTATATATAGTCAACGCATCATACTAAAGCCATTATATATAGTCATACATCATACTAAAGCCATTATATATAGTCAGTCATACCATTATATATAGTCACACAGTACTAAAGCCATTATATATAGTCAACACAAAGCATATTAAAGCCATTATATATAGTCAACACATCATACTAAAGCCATTATATATAGTCAACACATCATACTAAAGCCATTATATATAGTCAACACATCATACTAAAGCCATTATATATAGTCAACATTATATATAGTCAACACATCATACTAAAGCCATTATATATAGTCAACACATCATACTAAAGCCATTATATATAGTCAACACATCATATTAAAGCCATTATATATAGTCAACACATCATATTAAAGCCATTATATATAGTCAACACATCATATTAAAGCCATTATATATAGTCAACACATCATACTAAAGCCATTATATATAGTCAACACACAGTTCTAAAGCCATTATATATAGTCAACACATCATACTAAAGCCATTATATATAGTCAACACATCATATTAAAGCCATTATATATAGTCAACACATCATACTAAAGCCATTATATATAGTCAACACATCATACTAAAGCCATTATATATAGTCAACACACAGTACTAAAGCCATTATATATAGTCAACACATCATACTAAAGCCATTATATATAGTCAACACACAGTACTAAAGCCATTATATATAGTCAACACATCATACTAAAGCCATTATATATAGTCAACACATCATACTAAAGCCATTATATATAGTCAACGCATCATACTAAAGCCATTATATATAGTCAACACATACTATATTATATATAGTCAACACATCATACTAAAGCCATCATATAAAGCCATTATATATAGTCAACACATCATATAAAGCCATTATATATAGTCAACACATCATACTAAAGCCATTATATATAGTCAACACATCATACTAAAGCCATTATATATAGTCAACATACTAAAGCCATTATATATAGTCAACACACAGTACTAAAGCCATTATATATAGTCAACACAACACATCATACTAAAGCCATTATATATAGTCAACACATCATACTAAAGCCATTATATATAGTCAACACATCATACTAAAGCCATTATATATAGTCAACACATCATACTAAAGCCATTATATATAGTCAACACATCATACTAAAGCCATTATATATAGTCAACACATCATACTAAAGCCATTATATATAGTCAACACATCATACTAAAGCCATTATATATAGTCAACACATCATACTAAAGCCATTATATATAGTCAACACATCATACTAAAGCCATTATATATAGTCAACACATCATACTAAAGCCATTATATATAGTCAACACATCATACTAAAGCCATTATATATAGTCAACACATCATACTAAAGCCATTATATATAGTCAACACATCATACTAAAGCCATTATATATAGTCAACACATCATACTAAAGCCATTATATATAGTCAACACATCATACTAAAGCCATTATATATAGTCAACACATACAAAAGCCATTATATATAGTCAACACATCATACTAAAGCCATTATATATAGTCAACACACAGTACTAAAGCCATTATATATAGTCAACACATCATACTAAAGCCATTATATATAGTCAACACATCATACTAAAGCCATTATATATAGTCAACACATCATACTAAAGCCATTATATATAGTCAACGCATCATACTAAAGCCATTATATATAGTCAACACATCATACTAAAGCCATTATATATAGTCAACACATCATACTAAAGCCATTATATATAGTCAACACATCATACTAAAGCCATTATATATAGTCAACACATCATACTAAAGCCATTATATATAGTCTAAAAGCCATTATATATAGTCAACACATCATACTAAAGCCATTATATATAGTCAACACATCATACTAAAGCCATTATATATAGTCAACACATCATACTAAAGCCATTATATATAGTCAACGCATCATACTAAAGCCATTATATATAGTCAACACATCATACTAAAGCCATTATATATAGTCAACACATCATACTAAAGCCATTATATATAGTCAACACATCATACTAAAGCCATTATATATAGTCAACACATCATACTAAAGCCATTATATATAGTCAACACATCATACTAAAGCCATTATATATAGTCAACACATCATACTAAAGCCATTATATATAGTCAACACATCATATTAAAGCCATTATATATAGTCAACACATCATACTAAAGCCATTATATATAGTCAACACACAGTACTAAAGCCATTATATATAGTCAACACACAGTACTAAAGCCATTATATATAGTCAACACACAGTACTAAAGCCATTATATATAGTCAACACATCATATTAAAGCCATTATATATAGTCAACACATCATACTAAAGCCATTATATATAGTCAACACATCATACTAAAGCCATTATATATAGTCAACACATCATACTAAAGCCATTATATATAGTCAACACATCATACTAAAGCCATTATATATAGTCAACACATCATACTAAAGCCATTATATATAGTCAACACATCATACTAAAGCCATTATATATAGTCAACACATCATACTAAAGCCATTATATATAGTCAACACACAGTACTAAAGCCATTATATATAGTCAACACATCATACTAAAGCCATTATATATAGTCAACACATCATACTAAAGCCATTATATATAGTCAACACATCATACTAAAGCCATTATATATAGTCAACACATCATTATATATAGTCAACACATCATAAAAGCCATTATATATAGTCAACACATCATACTAAAGCCATTATATATAGTCAACACATCATACTAAAGCCATTATATATAGTCAACACATCATACTAAAGCCATTATATATAGTCAACACATCATACTAAAGCCATTATATATAGTCAACACATCATACAAAGCATCAACACATACTAAAGCCATTATATATAGTCAACACATCATACTAAAGCCATTATATATAGTCAACACATCATACTAAAGCCATTATATATAGTCAACACACAGTACTAAAGCCATTATATATAGTCAACACATCATACTAAAGCCATTATATATAGTCAACACATCATACTAAAGCCATTATATATAGTCAACACACAGTACTAAAGCCATTATATATAGTCAACACATCATACTAAAGCCATTATATATAGTCAACACATCATTATATATAGTCAACACTAAAAGCCATTATATATAGTCAACACATCATACTAAAGCCATTATATATAGTCAACACTAAAGCCATTATATATAGTCAACACATCATATAAAGCCATTATATATAGTCAACACATCATATTAAAGCCATTATATATAGTCAACACATCATACTAAAGCCATTATATATAGTCAACACATCATACATCATACTAAAGCCATTATATATAGTCAACACACAGTACTAAAGCCATTATATATAGTCAACACATCATACTAAAGCCATTATATATAGTCAACACACAGTACTAAAGCCATTATATATAGTCAACACATCATACTAAAGCCATTATATATAGTCAACACATCATACTAAAGCCATTATATATAGTCAACACACAGTACTAAAGCCATTATATATAGTCAACACATCATACTAAAGCCATTATATATAGTCAACACATCATATTAAAGCCATTATATATAGTCAACACATCATACTAAAGCCATTATATATAGTCAACACATCATACTAAAGCCATTATATAGTCAACACATCATACTAAAGCCATTATATATAGTCAACACATCATACTAAAGCCATTATATATAGTCAACACATCATACTAAAGCCATTATATATAGTCAACACATCATACTAAAGCCATTATATATAGTCAACACACAGTACTAAAGCCATTATATATAGTCAACACATCATACTAAAGCCATTATATATAGTCAACACATCATATTAAAGCCATTATATATAGTCAACACATCATACTAAAGCCATTATATATAGTCAACACATCATACTAAAGCCATTATATATAGTCAACACATCATACTAAAGCCATTATATATAGTCAACACATCATACTAAAGCCATTATATATAGTCAACACATCATATTAAAGCCATTATATATAGTCAACACATCATATTAAAGCCATTATATATAGTCAACACATCATACTAAAGCCATTATATTTAGTCAACACATCATACTAAAGCCATTATATATAGTCACCACACAGTACTAAAGCCATTATATATAGTCAACACATCATACTAAAGCCATTATATATAGTCAACACATCATACTAAAGCCATTATATATAGTCAACACATCACACTAAAGCCATTATATATAGTCAACACATCACATTAAAGCCATTATATATAGTCAACACATCATATTAAAGCCATTATATATAGTCAACACATCATACTAAAGCCATTATATATAGTCAACACATCATACTAAAGCCCTTATATATAGTCAACACATCATACTAAAGCCATTATATATAGTCAACACATCATACTAAAGCCATTATATATAGTCAACACATCATACTAAAGCCATTATATATAGTCAACACATCATATTAAAGCCATTATATATAGTCAACACATCATACTAAAGCCATTATATATAGTCAACACATCATACTAAAGCCATTATATATAGTCAACACATCATACTAAAGCCATTATATATAGTCAACACATCATACTAAATCCATTATATATAGTCAACACATCATACTAAAGCCATTATATATAGTCAACACATCATACTAAAGCCATTATATATAGTCAACACATCATACTAAAGCCATTATATATAGTCAACACATCATACTAAAGCCATTATATATAGTCAACACATCATACTAAAGCCATTATATAGTCAACACATCATACTAAAGCCATTATATATAGTCAACACACAGTGCTAAACCATTATATATAGTCAACACACAGTACTAACACACAGTACTAAAGCCATTATATATAGTCAACACACAGTACTAAAGCCATTATATATAGTCAACACACAGTACTAAAGCCATTATATATAGTCAACACACAGTACTAAAGCCATTATATATAGTCAACACACAGTACTAAAGCCATTTTATATAGTCAACACACAGTACTAAAGCCATTACATATAGTCAACACACAGTACTAAAGCCATTATATATAGTCAACACACAGTACTAAAGCCATTATATATAGTCAACATATCATACTAAAGCCATTATATATAGTCAACATATCATACTAAAGCCATTATATATAGTCAACACACAGTACTAAAGCCATTATATATAGTCAACACAGTGCTAAAGCCATTATATGTAGTCAACACATCATATTAAAGCCATTATAGTCAACACGTCTCATAAGTAGAATCTGAACTACAGAGAGAAGAACAAAGGACAGGGAGGATAAAGGAATAGAGCAGATCTCTCCCTGTCAGGATATTTAATTCTCTAGGTTCCAAGAACACAGGATGTGTCAGGACCCGGTTTCGAACCTGGGTCTCCGGAGTGAGAAACAGTCACTTAACCAACTGAGCCACGAATAGACAGCAGAACCCAGAAGATGAGGCAGACACAGCAGTACTTAAGACGGTGTATTTAATAAAGAAAAAATCCTAAAATACAAAAAATGGCAAATCCAAAAGGTGGTAGGTAAAACACAAAAAGACCTCAAAAGAAACTCACCAAAAATAAACAAAAACAAAAAAACAGAATACCACAAGAACGTCACCCGGAATCGACAAGAGCACACAGAACACTAGGGCAGGGTGCTAACATACAAACACAGAGCACAGAACTGAGGGAAACAAAGGGTTTAAATACAATCAGGGGAAACGAGACACAGGTGCAAATAATAATGGGGATCAAGGGAAAAACATAGGGACAAAAAGCACAATGGGGGCATCTACTGACCAAAACCCGGAACAACCCTGGCCAAATCCTGACAGAATCCCCCCCCCTAGGAACGGCTCCTGACGTTCCTACCAGCTCTCTCAGGGTGGAGGACCCTGAACTGACGAATGAGGTCAGGGTCCAGGATGTCTTTGGCAGGAACCCAGGAGCGCTCCTCAGGACCGTAGCCTTCCCAGTCCACCAGATACTGCCAGGACCGCTGCACCCGGCGGGAATCCAGTATCCGGTGGACGGTATAAGCCGGCTGGCCTCCAATGACACGAGGCGGAGGGGGAGGTTTGTCTGCCGGGACAAGGGGAGAAAAAACAACAGGTTTTAACAATGACACATGAAATGTGGGATTAATCTTACGGGATCTGGGTAAGTGTAGGCGATAAGAAACTGGGTTAACTCTCCTGGCAACCTTGAAGGGACCGATGTATTTTTGGGACAGCTTGCGAGACTCCACCCGTAGAGGTAAGTCTCTTGTGGAGAGCCAGACTCTCTGGCCGGGGCGCAGGGTAGGCCCGGGACGGCGACGTCTGTTGGCTTGTTGTTGATACCTCTGTGAGGAACGCATCAGATTAAGACGGGTCTTCCTCCACATAAGCCGACAGCGTCTGACGAACCTCAAGGCTGAAGGCACTCTGACTTCTGCCTCCTGGTCCGGGAACAATGGAGGAGCATAGCCAAACTGACACTCGTGCGGGACATACCAGTGGAGGAGGAGCGCAAGGTGTTGTGCGCGTATTCGGCCCAAACAATAAAGGATGACCATGTGGACGGGTTGTCACGAGTCATACATCGGAGGGTGGTTTCCAGCTCTTGATTCATCCTCTCTGTTTGGCCGTTGGACTCCGGATGGTACCCTGAAGATAGACTTGCAGAAGCCCCCATGAGTTGGCAGAAGGCCTTCCAAAACCTTGAGGCGAACTGGGGACCTCTGTCAGAAACCACATCTTGAGGAATGCCGAAGACTCGGAACACATGATTAATTACCAACTCAGCCGTTTCCTTGGCAGAAGGTAACTTAGTCAGAGGGACGAACCTGGCCGCCTTTGAAAACCTGTCGATTATGACTAGGATAGTAGTATTGCCATGGGATGGAGGAAGTCCAGTAATAAAGTCCAATGAGATATGGGACCAGGGTCTGTGGGGAACAGGTAAAGGGTGAAGGAGTCCTTGAGGGCGGAGGTGAGAAGATTTGCCCTGGCAGCACACGGGGCAGGCATTGACGAAAGTGGCAACGTCTTCTCTTATGGTAGGCCACCAGAACTTACGCTGGATGAACTCCAAGGTGCGACCTACGCCCGGATGACAGGTGAGGCGAGAGGAGTGCCCCCACAGAAGGACCTGAGTCCTCACTGCCTTGGGGACAAACAACCGATTGGCAGGGCCTCCTTTAGGGTCCGGTTCGCTAGCTTGAGCACGTCTCACGGTATCCTCAACTTGCCACGAGATCGGAGCCACAATCTTAGCAGCAGGAAGGACAGGCATGTCCGTGTCATCTCGAATGGCAGGGGCGTAGACTCGGGACAGGGCATCCGGTTTGAGATTCTTCGACCCGGGCCGATAGGTGAGGATAAACTGGAATCGATTGAAGAAAAGAGACCATCTAGCTTGTCTAGAGTTCAATCGCTTCGCCTGCTGGATATACTCCAGATTTTTGTGGTCCGTAAGCACTTGAAACGGGTGAGAAGCCCCCTCGAGCCAGTGTCTCCATTCCTTCAATGCCATCTTAACCGCTAGGAGTTCACGATCCCCCACATCGTAGTTCCTCTCAGTCGGGGTAAGCCGGTGTGAGAAGAAAGCGCACGGATGAAGCTTCTTGTCTTCACCCCTCTGAGACAGGACAGCTCCAACACCAACCTCTGATGCGTCTACCTCCACCACAAATGGTTCATCCGTAGTCGGTAGTATCAGGATGGGAGCAGAGAGGATGCGCTGCTTGAGTCCTTGGAAGGCCGTCTCAGCTTCTCTTCCCCAAAAAACCTTGCATTGCCACCTTTGGTTAAAGCTGAGAGAGGAGCTGCCACCAAACTGAAGTTCTTGATGAACTTGCGGTAAAAGTTTGTGAAGCCCAGGAAACGCTGAACATCCTTAACGGATTTGGGGGTGGGCCAATCCGCTACCGCCCCTACCTTCCTAGGGTCCATTTGGACTCGACCGGGTTCCACTACAAATCCCAGGAATTGTACTCGGGATGAATGGAATTCACATTTTTCCGGCTTAACGTACAGATGGCTGTCCAGGAGGCGTTTGAGTACTTGTCTGACATGCTTAGTGTGTTCTTGAAGGGAGCTCGAAAAGATGAGGATGTCATCCAAGTAAACGAACACAAATATGTTAAGCATATCCCTAAGCACATCGTTTATGAGCGCTTGGAACACCGCTGGGGCGTTGGTCAGGCCGAAGGGCATCACCAAGTATTCATAGTGACCAGTAGGCGTGTTGAAAGCGGTCTTCCACTCGTCACCAGGTCTGATCCGCACAAGATGGTATGCGTTCCGCAGGTCAAGCTTAGTGAAAACAACTGCTTCCTGGAGCAGCTCGAAGGCTGTGGCCATAAGGGGTAGCGGGTAACGGTTACGGACGGTTATGTCATTGAGTCCCCGGTAGTCGATGCAAGGACGTAATCCACCGTCTTTCTTGGCCACAAAGAAAAACCCTGCTCCCGCCGGGGAGGTGGATGGACGCATGAGGCCTGCTTCCAGAGCGTCCTTGATGTAGGTATCCATAGCTGCTCGTTCGGGTGGAGATAGGGAAAAGATCCGACCCCTGGGGGGGCAAGTGCCCGGAAACAGGTCGATGGGGCAATCGTAAGGTCTATGGGGTGGTAGCATGGTGGCCCTCTGTTTGCTAAACACCAGTTTGAGGTCATGGTAACACTCGGGAACTCGGGTCAGGTCGATGGATTCTAAAGACTCGGGAGTAGACTTCGGGGAATTCTGGAAAATACAAGTAGCTTGGCACGTAGGACCCCACTGCTTGATAGTGCCCACAGACCAGTCGATGTGAGGGTTATGGCTGTGAAGCCAGGGGTATCCAAGGACGAGAGGGAACTCGGAACAGGAGATCAAATGAAAATTCATCAATTCCTGGTGTTGTGAAACTGAAAGTCTCAAGGAGGTAGTGACATGAGTGACAAGTCCAGATCCCAAAGGGCTTCCATCCAATGTAGTAACCCTCATGGGGTCACTTAGAGGTTCAGAAGGAACGCCATTCTCCTTCGCCCAGACACCATCCATGAAGTTACCTGCGGCTCCAGAGTCTACCAAGGCTTGAAGGTGAAGCTTGTGGTTGTCCCAGGAGAGGGTGACTGGAATGAGCAGACGGGAGTTGAACGGATGGGAGGAGGTTATGTTTCCCGTTACAGTTCCCCCCGGTCTGTACGGGACAGAGCGTTTCCCTGGAGCCCGGGACACGTGGAACGGAAATGGCCCGGTTTGCCGCAATATAGACAGCGTCGCTCCCTCATCCGGCGGTCTCTCTCAGCCTGGGAGATGCGTCCAATCTGCATGGGTTCCGGTGGAGCCAGCGATGATAAAGGTGGGGACTCGGAGCTGGGACTGATAGGGGCTAGGAGGTCTGACGGTTGAGTTCTCGGTCTCTCAGACGCTGGTCAATGCGTGAGGCCAACTTGATCAGGGACTCGAGATTGTCCGGTGGTTCCCGAGTGGCCAGTTCATCTTGGATAGTGTCGGAAAGGCCTTTCAGAAAGCACACCGTGAGCGCCTCGTTGTTCCAGCCACTCGCTGCTGCCACCGTGCGGAACTGGATGGCATAGTCCGTCACGCTGCGCCAACCTTGATGGAGAGTCAGGAGCTGTTTGGCTGAGTCAGAACCACTGCTTGGGCCTTGAAACACTCGTTTGAATTCCTCAGCAAAGGCAGAGTAGCTGGCACAGCAGGAACTATGGGCATCCCACACAGCAGTAGCCCAGGCCAGGGCTTTTTCCGACAGCAGGGTGATGATATATGCGATCTTAGACCGGTCGGTGGGAAACGACGAGGGTTGCAGCTCAAAGGAAAGAGAACATTGAGTGAGAAAGCCTTTACAAGCACTTGGATCACCTGAGAACCGTTGGGGAGGTGGAAGATGA
This sequence comes from Oncorhynchus masou masou, assembly GCF_036934945.1. Classification (NCBI taxonomy): domain Eukaryota; kingdom Metazoa; phylum Chordata; class Actinopteri; order Salmoniformes; family Salmonidae; genus Oncorhynchus; species Oncorhynchus masou. The sequence goes on from NC_088226.1 coordinate 228,315, forward strand.
GGTTCAGCCAGGGGGTTAACTGCCATGGGTACGTGAACTTGAGGTACTGGGACGGGAACTGTTGCCGGGGTAAGTCGATCAGATATTTGCTTAATGGAAGTCAGCATCTCCGACAGAAGATGAGAATGTCTAGCCATTAAGGCCTCTTGCTGAACCAGGGCGGCTTCGTGGCGTTGGACAGTCTCCTGGTGGTGGGAGAGCGTGGCAAAAGGTCCTGGGAACTGGCTGCCTCTGGGTTCATTTTTGGGCTCTGTGTTTCTGTCAGGACCCGGTTTCGAACCTGGGTCTCCGGAGTGAGAAACAGTCACTTAACCAACTGAGCCACGAATAGACAGCAGAACCCAGAAGATGAGGCAGACACAGCAGTACTTAAGACGGTGTATTTAATAAAGAAAAAATCCTAAAATACAAAAAAATGGCAAATCCAAAAGGTGGTAGGTAAAACACAAAAAGACCTCAAAAGAAACTCACCAAAAATAAACAAAAACAAAAAACAGAATACCACAAGAACGTCACCCGGAATCGACAAGAGCACACAGAACACTAGGGCAGGGTGCTAACATACAAACACAGAGCACAGAACTGAGGGAAACAAAGGGTTTAAATACAATCAGGGGAAAACGAGACACAGGTGCAAATAATAATGGGGATCAAGGGAAAAACATAGGGACAAAAAGCACAATGGGGGCATCTACTGACCAAAACCCGGAACAACCCTGGCCAAATCCTGACAGGATGAGATGTTACTATCCTTTGTGCAAGCACTTCCAAGAGTTCATGAATAGTGAGCGTGGTGAAATTTGGGGAGCGCATTGTCAGTAGTGTACCTTTGGTTCCTAGGGTGTTTCGGCCTTCCACACTATACACCCTCCCCAAAGGCGGCCAGCGACAGGGTGATCAATCCTACGCTTGCGTCCCATTCCCAATTAGTCATAGGAGTTGCCTTGTTGTTGATAGCCAACATCCCATGGGACTATGCATGGCAGGGGCGTCTTCCTCCCTGAGTCAAGCATTGTTGACCGCATACCTCCTGGCCCTCTCACTTCGGGGCCCAGCTGGGGTCTTTCCTCTTCATCCACTGACTGCTGCCTTCTGCCGCCTCCGATACAGCTTTGATTGCCGAACGCTGGCTCTGGCCCTTAATTAGAGGGCGGTCTATGCAAAGTCTCCCTCTGTTTATCCCTTTATAATCAGACACTCAGCCCTGGCTTTCTCATTATAGGCAGTGTGGATTGATTTGATAGCAAGCACTGCATATAACCTGACTATCACTGAACAATGAGGACTGTCTGGAGTTTTGTTCTCATGGTGGTGTTTGTAAAAAGTAAGTTACAATATTCTGTGTTCACTAGAATGAATGTTCCATCATTTCCAGTAATTTTTCAGAAGGCATTTGCTACAAATAGGTATATAGACATGTTTTAAGACATCACTGTTCATGTGTATGAATGTTTGCATTCTAAAGTTTTGGGTACTTCATTTCCACAGGTGTTCATGGTCAGACACTGACTGAGTCTGGACCAGTGGTTAGAAAGCCTGGAGAATCACACAAACTGACCTGTACAGCCTCTGGGTTCACATTCAGTAGCTACTGGATGGCTTGGATCAGACAGGCTCCTGGGAAAGGACTGGAGTGGGTGTCCTATGTCAGCAGTAGTGGTGGCAGCACGTACTACTCCCAGTCTGTTCAGGGTCGGTTCACCATCTCCAGAGACAACAGCAAGCAGCAGGTGTATCTCCAGATGAACAGCTTGAAGACTGAAGACTCTGCTGTTTATTATTGTGCCAGAGACACAGTGACACAGGAGGCTGCAGCGCTGTACAAAAACTGATCAAGCACTTCTCTCACTGTGAGTCTGAGAGATCATTCTGATCTCCATTAACTTATGGCCCTCTGTTAATCCTATGGCCCCTTAAACACTATAGGAAAGAATAGACACATCATACTCCTAAGTATAAACATAATTACTCGAAAAGCACAAAATATACCTGTCATCTTTTGTAAGATAACTAACTGTATGAATATCTTTACAGCCGTTCAAAGGCAGATGACAACAGCAAATAACCCCAAACATATGCAGTCATTCAGTGAAATGTATAAAGTTTAAATAAGTAAATAAGTACCAATCTCATGCAGATGAAATCCATTATGTGGTCATTTACTGCAATGTGGTAGGCTTATTTGCTTGAAATCAGATTTCAAATGTATGTAATTAAGAACAGAAGGTAACAATGTGGATACAGTACAATAAATGTCATTCATTTAAAATAATCATGTAAAGTATAGATCCCTGTGGGGCCCAATAGATTTTCTCACTCTGTGCTGTTCCAATAAGCAATGCTGATAATACCAACTCTCAAAGATCTCAACCTCTCAGTCTGTATTTAAACCTCTAGAGGGCGGTCTATGCAAAGCCTCCCTCCCCTTCATCCATTTATAATCAGACACTCAGCTCTGGCCTTCTCATCATACTTAGCTTGGATTGACATTACAACATTACAAGTCCTGTACTAACAAATACTAAACAATGGAGCTTATGACTGTCTGGAGTCTAGTTCTCATGGTGATGTCCATACACAGTAAGTTAAGCATCAAATGGTGACTGAAGAATGTCTGAGTATCATGGTTAACCTCAAAATGTATGTAAATACCAGATCATCAACTGATTGTCAACATGTTTGTTTTGCAGGAGTTTGCTGTGATGAGATGGATCAGTCACCTTCTCAGGTGTTAAATTGTCATATATTGGTGGTATTGGATTGGGGTTATTGACTCTGGTTCAACAGATGCTCCAGACTACTCAGACTCCCTGAAAGGCCAGTTCTCCCTGACTGAGGATGTCTCTACAAGCACACAGGTCTTAGAGGCCAAGAGTTAAGCCATTCATATAAATTCTGACGAAATAACAACTATTAAAGGTTAAACCATTCATAATGATGCTGACTAAATAACAACTATTACATGTTAAACCATTCATAATGATGCTGACTAAATAACAACTATTAAAGGTTAAACCATTCATAATGATGCTGACTAAATAACAACTATTAAAGGTTAAACCATTCATAATGACGCTGACTAAATAACAACTATTAAACGTTAAACCATTCATAATGATGCTAAATAACAACTATTAAACGTTAAACCATTCATAATGATGCTAAATAACAACTATTAAAGGTTAAACCATTCATAATGATGCTAAATAACAACTATTAAAGCTTAAACCATTCATACTAATGCTGACTAAATAACAACTATTAAAGTAGTCAATTTTCTTCTTCTTTTGTGTTTGAAAAAACGTGTTAAGTGGATATTTCTTGCCATCTGCACCATCTGCAGTGCTGAAATCTTGAATCAAGTCCTATGTTTCATTCATGTATTGTAGCCACCAGATGGAAATGATATCGCTTAAAGCCATTTACAAACCATACAACCCAATTTGAAGAAGAAGTCAATGCTCTGATCATTGGCTGATTGCTCCCAACCTCAACCAGTTTACTACATTTAAGGATCCGCCCCTTTTAAAATGTTCGCCTAAAATGACGTACCCACATCTAACTGCCTGTAGCTTAGGCCCTGAAGCAAGGATGTACATATTATTGGTACCATTTGAAATGAAACACTTTGAAGTTTGTGGAAATGTGAAAGGAATGTAGGAGAATATAACACATTAGATCTGGTAAAAGATAATACAAAGAAAAAACTAACCGTGTTTTTGCATTTTTTTTGAACCATCATCTTTGAAATGCAAGAGACAGGCCATAATGTATTGTTCCAGCAAACGTGTGTATTGAACCTTTCTGCCAATATTAGACATGTCTATGTCCTTGGAAATGTTCTTGTTACTTACAACCTCATGCTAATCAAATTAGCCTACATTAGCTCAAACGTCCCACAGGGGACCCACTGATCCTGAAGAAGTTCAAATGGTGGAATCCCTTAATGGAAATGTCAATGCTAAAACAGGTTATTTCCAAGTAGAGATCTCTATACATCTCTATGATACAGGGTCAGTATTCTCTGATCACATGATCTGGGCAGAAATAACTCTGAGCCCCTTGTTTGAGTCTATAAATGTTTTCCTGCTAAGGTCACAAGGTCAGGAAAAACTCATGGAATGGAGTAAATGGAACAGAGTAAAACATGTGGTTTCCACATGATCAAATCAAATCAAGCTTTGTTTATACAGCACATTTTAGACATGGAATGCAATGCAATTTGCTTCACAGGAAAAAAACAAATACAAATAATAATAATAAAACTGAATGACTAAAAATAACCCCAAGAAAAAGCAATGCTAAAAAGGTGTGTTTTAAGATCCTTTAAAATATGTCCACCGTTTCGGACCCCCTCAGGTTCTCTGGCAGGCTATTCCAGGCTTTGGACATAGTAACTAAAGGCTATTTCTCCATGCCTCTTGGTCCTAGGCTTTGGATAGTTAAAATGCCAGTTCCAGAAGACCTGAGGGACCTACTGGGTACATAACTTAAAAGCATATCTGTAATGTATTGTGGTGTACAATTGTGGATTGATTTAAAAACCAATAGAATAATTGTACAATTAATTCTAAAACTCACAGGCAGCCAGTACAGAGACCTTAAAGCTGATGTTTGATTGGTGTGCTTGACATCATTCCATGTAAATAGATTCCATACCATCCATTACAATGAGCCTGTCTTCCAATAGCTCATCCCACCAGCCTCCTCTGGTGTACATTGTGTTCATGTACATGTAGTTGTGTTGACAATATGCTGGTTGTTAAGGCTCTCAGGGGCATGTTGTGGCTGAGACTTTCATTGGAGTTACTCTGCTGTACCGATGCTCTACTGCCCTCTGTTGACTCTGCAGCCAGTTAGATTCACTGAGGGGTTTTTGTACAGATCCTCCACTCACTCACACCACTGTGTCTCTCTTGCACAGTAATACACTGCAGAGTCCTCTGCTCTCAGACCAGACAGCTTCAAAGTCAACATGCTGTTGCTTGTATCTTTAGTGGTTTCCATACGTCCTTCAAACCTTTTAGCATGGTAACCTAGGCCTAATCCAGAATAACCCATCCACTCCAGGGATTTTCCTGCTGGCTGTCGTATCCAGTGTGTGTTGTGGCTGTCAACAGTGTATCCAGATATCTTACAGGAGAGACTGAGAGTTTCTCCAGGCATTTTCAGGACTGGACTGGAGGGAATGGACTCCAGACTCTGGCCATTTAAACCTGATGGAGAGAGAGAAAGATATAGGAAAAATGTGTTGGAGAAAAAGGAAGGACGCAGAACATTTAAGGAAATCAGAACAGAGTTTACAAAAAATATTTTCAGTCATTCTACTAACAACAGTTGATAAGGAGTATATCCAAGCAGAACTCACATGGCAGACAGAGAGAGAGCAGCAGAAGGTAGAGTTTTGCAGTCATACTGAGGGTGGAAATATGAACTCAGCTGCTCCACACAAGACAACAAGACAACAAGTCAGCAGCAGAACATAAGTATATATGAACTCTGAGGGATCTGGATTTACATTATGATGTCATGGAGGAGGGGCTGATGACTCTAAGATCAGAGGTCAAGTTATGGCTCATCAGTTGGGTCAGGTGTTGTCCTTGATCACATGACCTGACCAGGAAAAAACAGAGTTTCTCCTGGTCTAGTCACTTAGTCAGAAAAACCTCCAGGGCCTACTCACCACACACATAACTGACTGAAGGACTGGAGGAACTGTGGGGAACATGAGGACTTTCTAAATATTGATAACCTTCATGATTTCATTAAATTATGGGTTCATTTAGATGGCAGATAATGGACATACTTTTGTCACTCCTTGTTCATCATGAATGAACACAGCTTAATGAGATTCAACACCTCACTAAGCCTGTACTGCTCTTTCCATGACATAGACTAAGCAGGTGAATCCAGGTAAAAGCTATGATCCCTTATTGATATTACCTGTTAAATCCACTTCAATCAGTGTAGATGAAGGCGAGGAGACGCCTTAGAGAAGGATTTTTAAGCCTTAAGAGAATTGAGACATGGGGTTTGTATGTGTGCATTCAGAGTGTGAATGTGCAAGACAAATATTTGTTCCTTTGAATGGGGTATGGTAGTAGGTGCCAGGAGCACCAGTTTGTGTCAAGAACTGCAACACTGTAGGGATTTTCCACACTCAACAGTTTTCCATGTTTATCTAGAATGTTCCACCACCCAAAGGACATCCAGACAACTTGACACAACTGTGGGAAGCGTTGGAGTCAACATGGGCCAGCATCTCTGTGGAATGCCTTAGACACCTTGTAGAGTCCATGCCCCAAAGGATTGAGGCTGTTCTGAGGTCAATTGGAGGGGTGCAACTCAAAATTAGGGTGGTGTTCTAAATGTTTTGTACACTCAGTGTATATTATGTAATTAAGCTATACGGCACAAGAAGCCGTGTTATGTTCTAAACACAGTCAGAGATAAATGCCGTTGTTTGGTCTGACGCAATAGCCTGTGCGTTGGTGAAGCCTGCCAAATCTTACCACGCCTGGATAGGTATTTTACCTATCAGCTAACCACATTGTATGTTTTAGCAATCTGCATAGAATTAGGAATTAATACTTTAATAGGATCTCATGACACTGTGAATGACGTGGCACCCAACCATTGGTTGATGCATGCAACGTCTGAGCAGGGGAACACAACCATTCACTCTGCAGGGGGGGTCATCCGATGGCTGATAGGTAGACAGCGTAAATTAACCCTTGTTATACCAAACAAAATGTTATGCTGGGATCAAGGGGAAATAATGTGCAAGTTGAGATAAATACAAAATTGATTTGGACAGCAACATGAATATGATATTCTTATGGAGGTGCAGTGATTAAAATGTTACTGCACTTTTACAATTATATGTTGGTCATTTTTTAGGGTTAATCAAGATGCTATATCAGGGAAATGGCTTTATCAGAGTGCAGGTGCATCCTGGATTAGAAGTCACGCTTGAGTAGCTTTGAACTACTACGCCCAACACTCATTTTGATAGATACACCTGATAAAAACACATTCTTAAACTCTCTTCCCTATAAATTAGAATCAATACATACTAAAATACTTAAGGGGAGGTGCCCAGGACAGATATGAGAAACCATATAGGGCAATTTATTACTATAGATAAGGGCTCATTGTTCAATGCAATTTTTGAAAAGTGTGTTATTTATTACAAACACAAACCATGAATATGGACTGTCAATAAAAGTATGTGTGAGTAGCAGTGAATGACTGAAAATATTAAATAATATAATTAATACAAAAAGGTCTTTCATATAAATTAAATTGTGATGAAATTGTCTGATTCTTTGATCCATCTCACCATTTAATAAAATCAAAGTCAAATTGTGTCCATGTGGTTGAAACATTAAATTGATTTCAGCAACCAGCTGGCTTATGCAAAAAAGCTTTTTATCCTCAGCTGAAACAAATTAGAATTAGATCATGAAAGTGAATAGGGCCACTGTAGTTCCTGGGCTACTTAACTACTTTAACTGTCTATCTGAATCATCAGAGATGCTAAACTGGGATACTGAAACACCCAGGTGAGAGACTGAAGTTCACCAAGCGTGGTGCCACACAGCTGTGAGGGTCACAGAGGGGAAGAAAGAGGGGTGGGGTGTGTGAGAGAAACAGACACAACTGAGAAAAGGAGAGCAGGACCGGTGTGGAACAGAATGGATTATCAAACATAGTTTAGCCTGACCAAAATGATGGAAAATATCATGTTTCTGTGTGACTTAAAGCATAATAATTATGGCAAAAGTAACTATAAATATGTTTATTCCATACTCCAAGTATGTATGATTAAATAGTCAGTTTATATTGATATGTTCAGTCAATTTGGTCAGAATCTATTTGGTTACTTGTACATTTTACCTCTTAAACATAACATTAAAGTTTCAATTTCTCAAGCCCAGAAAGACAGATTCTTATGAGGTAAAGTTCTCCTGGTCCTTGGTGGTGCTTCAGACCACAACTGTAGCTGAAAACATTAGCATTGTTATCCTTTCTGTACATTTGCATGACTTCACAGCATAATAACTGTTTGATAAGCAACAATCCACTGTAGATGGAGTGCTCTGTCTGGTGTCTGGCACCTGAGACAGGATAGACTGGGCCTTAAATTTACTTAAGTCTGTACATGTTCAACATTCATTGGTTCTACTTAAGAGGCATGGGTTTTGTTTCAGAATGTCAAGACCTCCTGTAAATAAAGCTATATGTCTGGACCTTTCATTAACAAACACCTTTAATAAATCATAATCATCATAAGATAGAACTGCCAAAGGGGGCGGTGTTGCAATCTACTGCAGAGAGAGCCTGCATAGTTCTATCTTACTATCCAGGTCTGTACCAAAACAATTTGAGCTTCTACTTCTAAAAATGCACCTTTCCAGAAATAAGTCTCTCACCGTTGCTGCTTGCTATAGACCTCCCTCTGCCCCCAGCTGTGCCCTAGACAACATATGTGAATTGATTGCCCCCCATCTATCTTCTGAGCTCATGCTGATAGGTGACCTAAACTGGGACATGCTTTTTAAATTTATTTAAATTTTACTAGGCAAGTCAGTTAAGAACAAATTCTAATTTTCAATGACGGCCTAGGAACAGTGGGTTAACTGCCTGTTCAGGGGCAGAACGACAGATTTGTACCTTGTCAGCTCAGGGATTTGAACTTGCAACCTTTCGGTTACTCGTCCAACACTCTAACCACTAGGCTACCCATGCTTAACACCCTGGCCATCCTACAATCTAAGCTTGATGCCCTCAATCTCACACAAATTATCTATGAACCTTCCAGGTACAACCCCAAATCCGTAAACACGGACAACATCATAGATATCATCCTAACTAACTCGCCCTCCAAATACACCTCTGCTGTTTTCAACCAAGATCTCAGCGATCACTGCCTCATTGCCTGCATCCGTAATGGGTCTGCGGTCAAACGACCACCCCTCATCACTGTCAAACGCTCCCTAAAACACTTCAGCGAAAAAGCCTTTCTAATCGACCTGGCCGGGGTATCCTGGAATGACATTGACCTCATTGACCTCATCCCGTCAGTAGAGGATTGTTATTCTTTAAAAGTGCCTTCGTCACCATCTTAAATAAGCATGCTCCATTCAAATGTAGAACCAGGAATAGATATAGCCCTTCATTCACTCCAGACCGGTCTGCCCTTGACCAGCACAAAAACATCCTGTGGCGTTCTGCATTAGCATCGAATATCCCCCGTGATATGCAACTTTTCAGGGAAGTTAAGAACCAATATACACAGGCAGTTAGGAAAGCTAAGGCTAACTTTTTCAAACAGATATTTGCATCCTGTAGTACAAACTCAAAAAAGTTCTGGGACACTGTAAAGTCCATGGAGAATAGGAGCACCTCCTCCCAGCTGCCCACTGTACTGAGGCTAGGAAACACTGTCACTACCGATAAGTCCACAATAACTGAGAATTTCGATAAGCATTTTTCTACGGCTGGCCATGCTTTCCACCTGCCTACCCCTCCCCTGGTTAACAGCCCTGCACTCCCCATAGCAACTCGCCCAAACCTCCCCCACTTCTCCTTCATCCAAATCCAGATAGCTGATGTTCTGAAAGAGCTACAAAATCTGGACCCCTACAAATCAGCCTGGCTAGACAATCTGGACCCTCTCTTTCTACAATTATCTGCTGAAATTGTTGCAACCTCTATTACCAGCCTGTTCAACCTCTTTCGTATCGTCTCAGATTCCCATAGATTGGAAAGCTGCCGCGGTCGTCCCCCTCTTCAAAGGGGGAGACACTCTAGACCCAAACTGCTACAGACCTATATCTATTCTACCTTGCCTTTCTAAGATCACAGATTACCGACCATTTCGAATCTCACCGTACCTTCTCCGCTATGCAATCTGGTTTCAGAGCTGGTCATAGGTGCACCTCAGCCACGCTCAAGGTCCTACACGATATCATAACCGCCATCGATAAGAGACATTACTGTGCAGCCGTGTTCATCGACCTGGCTAAGGCTTTCGACTCTGTCAATCACAACATTCTTTTTGGCAACCTCAACAGCCTTGGTTTCTCAAATGATTGCCTCGCTTGGTTCACCAACTACTTCTCTGATAGAGTTCAGTATGTCAAATCGGAGGGCCTGTTGTCCGGACCTCTGGCAGTCTCTATGGGGGTGCCACAGGGTTCAATCCTTGGACCGACTCTCTTCTCTGTATACATCAATGATGTCGCTCTCGCTGCTGGTGATTCATTGATCCACCTCTATGCAAACAACACCATTCTGTATACCTCCGGCCATTCGTTGGACACTGTGTGTGTTAACTAACCTCCAGATGAGCTTCAATGCCATACAACTCTCCTTCCGTGGCCTCCAACTGCTCTTAAATGCAAGTAAAACTAAATGTATGCTCTTCAACCGATTGCTGCCCGCAGCTGATCTGTAAATAGCCCAACCAATCTACTTCATCCCCATACTGTATTTATTTATCTTGCTCCTTTGCACCCCAGTATCTCTACTTGCGCATTCATCCCCTGCACATCCTACCACATCCTAATATCCTAATATCCACATCCTAATACTATGTATTGTAATTACTTTGCGACCATGGCCTATTTATTGCCTACCTCTCTTATCCTACCTCATTTGCACACGCTGTATATAGAATATCCTTCTGTATTATTGATTGTATGTTTGTTTATTCCATGTGTTGTTTGTATGTGTCAAACTGCTTTGCTTTATCTTGGCCAGGTTGCAGTTGCAAATGAGAACTTGTTCTCAACTAGCCTACCTGGTTAAATGAAGGCGGAATAAATAAATAAATAAATACAATTCTAGATCATTTTTAAGCCTAAACTTCTTTCCCACTTCATTCCAACTGTATTGCCAATTCTCATCGACAAATGTTTCTCCTTAATTAACAAACAATAAATATGTTGATGAAACAGAATTACAAATAACTCCCTATGAATATACCATGCATGGTGAACCAAACGTATGAGGAAAACACACTATGCTCTTCACCTAGTTTCTGCCCTAATACGCACTCTGAGCCCAGCGTCTATGTTAGAGAGGGGGAAGTGTATCACTGTGACTGTTATACTGCACTGGGATACATCCCTGTACAAAACCCTCTCCTGTCTAGACAGGGATTTACAATGTAGTGAGGGCAGCTGTGTGAAACATTTGACATCGATGCCTTTTCTCTCAATATCAAAAGGAAGCATCTGTTGTGTTCTGTACACTCATTGTTTCCCAACAATTGATTATGAACAATATGGTCTTAACGTCTTTATGGAGGAAACATAAAACGTCTCATCAATCCTTCATGTAGCCTATCAAATAACCCCAAATGGAGCCCTTGACATTGCTATATATCAGTAGGTGGCGATATAGAATGTTTCTAACTTCTGCTACAGTGAGTGGAATGAGGCAGTATTTGATATGAGTGTATATAATAGTTGGTAGTCAATACCTCCTGTAAATGAAGCTATATGTCTGGACAACGTGATAACCATGATTGTTACATATTTAATGTAATGATAGACGTCCTTTAAAGGGTGCTACACTGAATATTTATATGGACAGGCATGTCATTCATCAATATGGCTAAAAACAGCACAGTAGGAATCAGTATGAAATCAGAAACATTGGACACAATAGTAGAATAGCAACCAATACTGGAATGGAGAAAACGAAGATGAGAATATGACCATTCAAATTCATAGCAGAAATGATCTCCCATATGGGTCCAGAGTGTAGTCAGTGTGCTGACAGTACAACCCTGTCAACCCTCATGACCATGGAGAGGTTTTAGTATTGATGTTTATCTCTGTGGCCATTCCCATACACAGTGATTCACACCATTACAAAAACCCATGTATTTGTATTTGTATTTATTAGGGATCCCCATTACTCTTCCTGGGGTCCAAACACATTAAGGCACTTATATTACATATAGAACAAAAGATAAAGCAGTACATCATATAACATTATTACACCACTACATATCTACAATACAACATGTATAATGCTACCATACAACAATATTACAATGTACATGTGTGCTAGCGCTTGTGTGTGCATGTGTGTCACATACAGCCACAGAATCCTCATTTAAACTGACGGAAACCTCCAATGTCTCCATGTCGACAATGTCTTTTCAATCCAGTGTCATTTACAACTACTATTGAAGTTCAATTCAAGCAAATTTTTTAGATCACATGATTTACAGTGTACATAAAAATAGTTGTTCCTCGGTGTATGTCTGTTTTAAAGTTTTTCTTGTCTGAAGTAGGCCTAAAGAGTATGGACATTTGTTTGAGTTGATGTGTATAAATGTACCAGCACGTGTAGGTTAACTGCATATAGATAATCAGAATGTATATGTCTGTGTTCCTTATATGTCACCACTCTCACACTCTGTGCTTGGTAGAAGTGGTAGGTTTTTGTCATGGACTGTATCATTGTGACCCGCTATGTGGCACAGTGGTTTAACCCTGTACAACCCCCCCAAACTTACCCTCGTAAAACTGAATATCCTACTGATCCTCGACTTCGGAGTTGTCATCTACAAAATAGCTTCCAATACTCTACTCAGCAAACTGGATGCAGTATATCACAGTGCCATCCGTTTGGTTACCAAAGCCCCTTATACCACCCACCACTGCGACCTCTATGCTCTAGTTGACTGGCCCTCGCTACATATTCGTCGCCAGACCTACTGGCTCCAGATCATCTATAAGTCTATGCTAGGTAAAGCTCCGCCTTATCTCAGCTCACTGGTCACAATAACAACACCCACCCGTAGCACGCGCTCCAGCAGGTATATCTCACTGGGCATCCCCAAAGCCAACACCTCCTTTGGCCGCCTTTCCTTCCAGTTCTCTGCTGTTAGTGACTGGAACGAATTGCAAAAATCGCTGAAGCTGGAGACGTATATTTCCCTCACTAACTTTAAACATCAGCTATCTGAGCAGCTAACCGATTGCTGCAGCTGTACATAGTCCCTCTGTAAATAGCCCACCCAATCTACCTACCTCATCCCATATTGTTTTTATTTACTTTTCAGCTCTTTGCACACCAGTATCTCTACTTGCACATCATCATCTGCTCATTTATCACTCCAGCGTTAATCTGCTAAATTGTAATTACTTTGCTACTATGGCCTATTTATTGCCTACCTCCTCATGCCATTTGCACACACTGCATACAGACTTTCTTTTTTTCTATTGTGTTATTGACTATACGCTTGTTTTTATTCCATGTGTAATTCTGTGTTGTTGTTCGTGTCACACTGCTTTGCTTTATCTTGGTCAGGTCGCAGTTGTTCTCAACGAGCTTACCTGGTTAAATAAAGGTGAAATAAAACAAAAATAAATACATAAAGGAACATGAAAGAGAATTTGTAAGAATGTGGAGTGTTCCATATTATAGTACAGTATTGAGACATCATACTGTAGAACAGTGGAACTCTAAGAAGGGGCAGTGACCCCTAGGTGGGCCACAGAGGTATTGCGTGTGCATGACTGGGTGGTTTTGGTGCAGCTTCCCCAGTGGTGTCTCTCGAGCACAATAATAAACAGCAGTCCTCTGATCTCAGACTTGTGTCCATCAAGAAATGTAGAGACGTCCTCAGTCAGGTTGAAGTGGCCTTTCAGGGAGTCTGAGTAGTCTGGATCATCTGTTGAACCAATCCATTCCAGAGCTTTACCTGGTTTCTACTTTATCTAGTTCATGTCGTAGCTTGTCATATCAAATCCAGAGATTGTACATGACAATTTTGTGTCTCCAGTGTCTCTAGGTCTTTTCACCTGAGAATGTGACTGATCCATCTCATCACAGTAAACTCCTGCAAACATTACGGAGGTCATTCAATGTAACCTCTCTTGCGAAAACCCATTGGCTTCATACTAACCCAACATGCTTGCTAGTGTGAAAATAACAAACCGACAGCTGTTCAAAATCATTCTGGTTTCTGAAATATCATATAACTCTAGTAACTATTGTATGAGTTGAATGATGAGTTGGCAACATGCTGCTTTATACACAGAGGGGGAAGGGAAGTAAGTTTGCATAGCTCGCCCTCTGAAGGTTGGCCACAGCTGGCACTGGGCTATTAACCTAATCTCCTGTAGGTTCTACACCTATTACTTCAATTGTCTTACCATTTATTACACAATGCTGCATAGGATAGACCTTTACTATCTTTTCCATCATTACATTACATATTCAAATATAATGATGTTGAATAGTACTAGAGACCAAATCAAAGTTGCCATAACTTCTGCAAATCATATATTCAACCAATAAACTTTGATTGGGTTTGATCTCCAGCACTATTCAACATCATTCTCTCAATTAAAATTTGATTTGATTTATTCAGCATGTGACAAATAAAGTTTGATTTGTATAGCCAGTTTCTAAGAGCTGCTGTCCTCAACCTTCTTGTAGTAGTTAGCAGAAGTAGCCTCATGTGCTGAATACAAGTGTTGCTGTGAACAGCAGATCTGATGCCTGGCAGCCTGTTAGTCTCCAGTAGCATTTACACACATAGTGTAGAAAGTGACCTGTATCTAAGTCAGTGGTTATTTCAATGTTTTACATTTTTTATTTTAACCTTTATTTAACTATGTTATAAATAACAACAAATTCTTATTTACAATTATAGCCTACCTCGGCCAAACCCTCCCCTAACCCAAACGACGCTGGGCCAATTGTGCGCCGCCCTATGGGAATCCCGATCACGGCCGGTTGTGATACAGCCTGGGATCCCAGTCTGTATTGACACTTCTGGCACAGTTATGCAGTGCCTTAGACCGCTGTGGTGGAAAGTGGCAGAGCTACAGTGCTGTTTGTCAGACCAGGAGACATCTCATAAATCTGTCTTCCCATGAAAATCTGTGGTGTCTAAGTGGCAGAGCTACAGTGCTGTTTGTCAGACCAGGAGACATCTCATAAATCTGTGGTGTCTAAGTGGCAGAGCTACAGTGCTGTTTGTCAGACCAGGAGACATCTCATAAATCTGTGGTGTCTAAGTGGCAGAGCTACAGTGCTGTTTGTCAGACCAGGAGACATCTCATAAATCTGTGGTGTCTAAGTGGCAGAGCTACAGTGCTGTTTGTCAGACCAGGAGACATCTCATAAATCTGTGGTGTCTAAGTGGCAGAGCTACAGTGCTGTTTGTCAGACCAGGAGACATCTCATAAATCTGTGGTGGAAAGTGGCAGAGCCTCAGCGCTGTTTGTCAGACCAGGTGACATATCATAAATCTGTGGTGTCTAAGTGGCAGAGCCTCAGCGCTGTTTGTCAGACCAGGTGACATATCATAAATCTGTGGTGTCTAAGTGGCAGAGCCTCAGCGCTGTTTGTCAGACCAGGAGACATATCATAAATCTGTGGTGTCTAAGTGGCAGAGCCTCAGTGATGTTTGTCAGACCAGGAGACATATCATAAATCTGTGGTGTCTAAGTGGCAGAGCCTCAGTGCTGTTTGTCAGACCAGGAGACATATCATAAATCTGTGGTGTCTAAGTGGCAGAGCCTCAGTGCTGTTTGTCAGACCAGGTGACATATCATAAATCTGTGGTGTCTAAGTGGCAGAGCCTCAGTGCTGTTTGTCAGACCAGGAGACATATCATAAATCTGTGGTGTCTAAGTGGCAGAGCCTCAGTGCTGTTTGTCAGACCAGGAGACATATCATAAATCTGTGGTGTCTAAGTGGCAGAGCTACAGCGCTGTTTGTCAGACCAGGAGACATATCATAAATCTGTGGTGTCTAAGTGGCAGAGCCTCAGCGCTGTTTGTCAGACCAGGAGACATATCATAAATCTGTGGTGTCTAAGTGGCAGAGCCTCAGCGCTGTTTGTCAGACCAGGAGACATATCATAAATCTGTGGTGTCTAAGTGGCAGAGCCTCAGTGCTGTTTGTCAGACCAGGAGACATATCATAAATCTGTGGTGTCTAAGTGGCAGAGCCTCAGCGCTGTTTGTCAGACCAGGAGACATATCATAAATCTGTGGTGTCTAAGTGGCAGAGCCTCAGTGCTGTTTGTCAGACCAGGAGACATATCATAAATCTGTGGTGTCTAAGTGGCAGAGCCTCAGTGCTGTTTGTCAGACCAGGAGACATATCATAAATCTGTGGTGTCTAAGTGGCAGAGCCTCAGCGCTGTTTGTCAGACCAGGAGACATATCATAAATCTGTGGTGTCTAAGTGGCAGAGCCTCAGCGCTGTTTGTCAGACCAGGAGACATATCATAAATCTGTGGTGTCTAAGTGGCAGAGCCTCAGCGCTGTTTGTCAGACCAGGAGACATATCATAAATCTGTGGTGTCTAAGTGGCAGAGCCTCAGCGCTGTTTGTCAGACCAGGTGACATATCATAAATCTGTGGTGTCTAAGTGGCAGAGCCTCAGCGCTGTTTGTCAGACCAGGAGACATATCATAAATCTGTGGTGTCTAAGTGGCAGAGCCTCAGTGCTGTTTGTCAGACCAGGAGACATCTCATAAATCTGCATTCTCATGAAAATCTGTGGTGTCTAAGTGTACTGGCCAACAAGATGAGTCTCTCACAAACACAATGGTGTTCTCCGTTTTGTCTTACAATCCCCACGAGTGTCATGAACGTAAACCGGTAATGGTTTAAAAAAGGATGAAAATCCAGAGCTTTCTCCTATCTCCTAGATATAGGACCGACACTTCAAATAGATTAGTCTGTTTTGCAATTTTTACATGTGTTATTCAATGCATTTCTATATTAGTAAAGGCCAAATTCCGTTATTTATCATATCAAATTAATATGAATATGAATAAGAATAGAAATAAAAGTAACAAGTAATTAAAGAGCAGCAGTAAAAATAACACTAGTGAGACTATATACAGATGGTAGCGGCGTAGTGTCAATGTGCGGGGACACCGGTTAGTCGAGGTAATTGAGGTAATATGCACAACAAATACTGTAATTTGTTGATATATTTTTGTTGATACCTAAAGGGGTCCTAAAAATTCAAAATCAGATAGATAAATGTTATGTTATGACCCCACACCCCCAAAAGTTTTATCCACGGTAAAATAGGTCTTTAGTTTTGAATGGTTTGAGCTAGAGACAAGCGGTTTTCTGCACAACCGCTGACACAAAGCCATGCTCCATTTGTTTGTATGGCAGAGGCTGTGCTGTAGCCACATATCAATAAATTAATCTGGCTAAACCTAATCGTACTTTCCTGTAAATGTTTATATTTTTTAAAATATATTTATATATTCTTACAGTTTTTTTCAATTGCTAAACGACAGTGGACACAACTGGAGTCACATGTGCAAAACTCTAACTACAGTCTGCACAGCAGCAGTTCATGTGGACCAAACTCTAGTTCGTTTTTCATTGCTTGAACACAGTTTTCAAAACTCTACACACTTATCCCATGACTTTAACCACAACCTGCACAACACTGTGGATTTACAGCACTTTGTTCAAATGCTAACACACTGCTGTCAAAACTGTGAACCACACATTCAAAACGGAATAGATTTCAGCCTTGTGCCTTTCAAACACTGCTGATTGCAATTTCAGCTGAAAGGCTAAGCAGGTGTCTTGTTTTAGACTTGTTAGTGAACACACACACATATTACAGTATATATAGGTAGAGCTCAGAAAGACTCATTTTGGAAATGGAACAAGGAAGATGGGTTCGTGGAGGGAGAAGGGTGGCAGGGAGAGGGCGGATGCGTGGAGGAAGACAAAGAAGACAAAGAGCTGTTATTTCAGATGAAATAAGGGCTACACTTATAGACCATGTCATGAACCATGGTCTCTCATTGAGAGAGGCAGGGTTGAGGGTGCAACCCAATCTGCAAAGATCCACAGTGGCATCTGTAATGCGAATTTTCCATCATACAAACAGGTGAGAGTTACATCCTTACAGTAAATGAAAACATTACAGGAATCTATTTTGTATTGCAATTATAGAATATTTACACAGATATATATTACAGTAAGTTTGACTATAAAATATATTTTTACAACAGGACCCAAAGGCTGTCCCCAACAGGGGGAAGAGGAAAAATATTTTCAGATGCGCAGGAAAATGCTATTGTTGACATAATTGTTGTCAACAACGCAATAAAACTGAGGGAGATTCAAGATAGAGTGCTGGCTGATAATGATATATTTAAAAATGTTAATTCTGTCAGCAGAACAACTATTGCTCGAGTCCTAAAGAAACACCAAGTCACAATGAAACAGTTATACACTGTACCGTTCAAGAGAAACAGTGAACGGGTAAAAGAGCAAAGATACCAATATGTCCAGGTAAGATGTCTGAGGTTACGTACACAGCAATACAAAATATTTACAGTAAAAATAAACATTAGCATTTCTACAGTAAAACTGTGCACTTACTTTTTTTCAAAGAGTAATGGAGGTGGAAGCACTGGAAAGACCACATTCATTTGTATTTACCGATGAAGCTGGATTTAACCTTGCCTAAACACGGCGCAGAGGAAGGAATGTTATAGGTCAAAGGGCCACTGTGGAGGTTCCAGGCAAAAGGGGGGGAAATATCACCATGTGTGCTGCAATGGCCAATGATGGTTTGCTTCTCAACACACCACTCATTGGCCCATACAACACAGAAAGGCTTATAGCTTTCCTAGAACAGCTCTATGCTCAGCTAGTGCCAGCAGAACAGGGGAGCCAGTAAGAAACCCCCAAGTTTTTGTCATAGTTTGCGATAACGTTGCTTTTCACCACTCTGCAGCTGTCACAGATTGGTTTGCAGCACATCACAGATTTATGGTTTTGTACCTGCCTGCATATTCACCCTTCCTCAACCCAATAGAGGAGTTTTTCTCTGCCTGGAGGTGGAAAGTGTTTGGTCACCACCCACATGGCCAAATGTCTCTTTTGGAAGCCATGCGTGCCGAATGTGAGGACACGAGTCCAGAGGACTGCCAGGGATGGATAAGGCACTCCAGAAGGTTCTTCCCCAGGTGCATGGCAAGAGAAAATATTAGATGTGATGTTGAAGAAAACCTGTGGCCTGATGCTAGAGAGAGGCAGGATTAGCCCCTCAATTATTTGTTCGAATTACAGTATGTACTTTTAGTTTCTACCTTTTTTTTCTCATTACTGTAATTCCATAAATTACTACAGACTATTGAAGCAAACTGCTCATTTTCATTTACCTTAAAGAATTGTTATGTTCTAAAACTTTTAATAAATCATGTGAAAGAATGTCACTCTTTTCTTTGAAGAAAATATTACTTTGTATGAAGTCACTGAAATTGTTCAAACTGTAAAGATGAAAAGTTTGTATTTTCTGTATTGGTGTTTGATGCTAGTGTTTTTACTCTCAGTGTGTTCTGAGTGACAGTGTGTGTTATCTCAGTGAGGGTTGTGCATAGCGTTTGGCTGCACTGAGCGTGTTTTGAGCCATGTGTTAAGAGTTGTGTTGCTTGGAATGAGTTTTGCAGGTGATGTGAACTGTTTAGCTCAGGTGACTGTTGGTAGTGCAGACTGTAGTTAGAGTTTTGCACGTGACTCCAGTTGTGCCCACTGTCGTTTAGCAATCGAAAAAAACTGTAAAAAAAGGCACATATAGCCAACACATCAGTACATACACACAAAATATCTAGGTCAAATAGGAGAGAGGTGTTGTGCCGGCAGGTGTTGCTTTATCTGTTTTTTGAAACCAGGTGTCACAGCCTTCGTCTGTAGAAGGAAGAGCGGACCAAAATGCAGCGTGGCTGTTATTCATTTTATTTTAATTAAGAAACTATACACTAATAAAAGTGCGTAAAACCTAAACAGCCCTATCTGGTGCAAAACACAGAGACAGGAACAATCACCCACAAACACACAGTGAAACCCAGGCTACCTAAATATGGTTCCCAATCAGAGACAATGACTAACACCTGCCCCTGATTGAGAACCATATCAGGCCAAACACAGAAATAGACGAACAAGACATCCAACATAGAATGCCCACTCAGATCACACCCTGACCAACCAAAACATAGAAACATACAAAGTAATCTATGGCCAGGGCGTGACACCAGGTTTGCTTTTGATTTGAGAAATATGTGATGGAACAGAGTTCCATGCAAAAATGGCTCTATATAATACTGTAAGCATTCTTGAATTTGTTCTGAAATTGGGGACTAAGAGATAAATCCAATTCAATACTAATGGTATTGTCCCACATAAGGAAATACTCTTGTTTTTGTGCTGTTCAGCATTGCATAAAATACAAAACATATCTAGTGTGAACATCCCATATGGAAAATATGAACTACAGAGAGCAGAATAAAGGAGGAGAGAGAATCAAGGAATAGAGCAGAAGATCTCTCCCTCTCAGTCTCTATTTAAGCCTCTAGAGGGCGGTCTATGCAAAGTATCTCTACCATTCATCCATTTATAATCAAAGACAACTCTGGTCTTCTCATTATAGGCAGCTTGGACTGACATTATAACATTACAAGTCCTGTACTAAATAATACTATACAATGAGGACTGCCTGGACTTTAGTACTCATGGTGGTGTCTGTAAAAAGTAAGTGACAATATTATGTGTCAACTAAAATGGATGTACCATCATTTTCATGTGTGTTTTTATTTGTATGAACTGCTAGAAAGATTGACCGATTATTTGTAATTTACTTTCCAAAGGTGTTCAGGGTCAGACACTGACGGAGTCTGAATCAGTGGTTAAAAAGCCTGGAGAATCCCACAAACTGACCTGTACATATTCTGGGTTTGGTGGCAACTATTGGAATGCTTGGATCAGACAGGCTCTTGGGAAAGGACTGGAGTGGGTTGCAACTATCAGTGATGGTGGCAGCACTTACTACTCCCAGTCAGTTCAGGGTCGGTTCACCATCTCCAGAGACAACAGCAAGCAGCAGGTGTATCTCCAGATGAACAGTCTGAAGACTGAAGAATCTGCTGTTTATTATTGTGCCAGAGACACAGTGACACAGGAGGCTGCAGCGCTGTACAAAAACTGATCAAGCACTTCTCTTACTGTGAGAGTCTGTGAAATAATCAAACCACTCCCAGATAGTTGAAGCAAAATTATTGCTTGATAAATTGCTATTTTTGCTAATTTTGACCATTTTAATTAAGTGATAATGCCCTAGAAGGCTGTGTTTAGATAATATATTGGCATGAGTGTTGTTAGGCCCGAGACAAAGTCTATATGTCCTCCAAATGCCGGCTTCGAGGGCATTATCACTGGTCGATGGCTATTATTTTAACCTTTTTTTGATCTATAGAGGCTAAATGCTCGCTGGCTTCCCTTGCATTCAATGCTACAGGCGGCAACAATGTCATTCTCTTTTGGACCAGACAGCATCATATAGATGGCCTACACATACAGAGACACATATTGCTCAGATGCTTTCTCCGGTGAGATACATTTAGCCTCTTGCAAATTGAAAGACAATGATGAAACACAGAGAGACGAAAGATAAAGATAATACATTTTTATTGGTCAATTTCTTGGGGAAGCCTGGCTTCCCGTGGCATCCATGAACACCTCCCAATGCATATGATGCTGTTCCCCATCTCTGAGTTCTCTATATTATATTATGTCATATACATTATATTGTATATTATGTGTTCCTGTACCCTACTGCCCTGTGAGGAGGAGTCAATGCATAACTCTGAGCTATTCCATCACTACTTATCTCACTGCAGAGTAGAGGAGAGTGACTGAAGCTCTGACTAGACTGAGGAACAGAGACACACCATAACTACTAATAATTAATCATTATTCATCTACTGATGACAATGGGCTTGCCAGGTGAACACTATTAGACTGTTTTTATTTGATACAGAATGATCAGAGGTTTTGAGTCCAGGGATTTTCAACAGGTGTTCAACAGGTGTTTGAGTCCAGGGATTTTCAACAGGTGTTCAACAGGTGTTTGAGTCCAGGGATTTTCAACAGGTGTTCAACAGGTGTTTGAGTCCAGAGATTATCAACAGGTGTTCAACAGGTGTTTGAGTCCAGAGATTATCAACAGGTGTTCAACAGGTGTTTGAGTCCAGGGATTTTCAACAGGTGTTCAACAGGTGTTTGAGTCCAGAGATTATCAACAGGTGTTCAACAGGTGTTTGAGTCCAGGGATTATCAACAGGTGTTCAACAGGTGTTTGAGTCCAGAGATTATCAACAGGTGTTCAGCAGGTGTTTGAGTCCAGAGATTATCAACAGGTGTTCAGAGTCAGACATTGACTGAGTCTGGACCAGTGGTGAAAAAGCCTGGAGAATAACACAAATTCATTAAGGAATGCTGTGCCACTACTAAAAACACTGAAAACAATAATTATCGTGTTATAATAACATGCTGTAAACAAAGAGAGAATCAACATTTCACTCAACTTTGTATTTAATTTAACAGTTCATAATGCAGGTTGGTTCAGCTTATAACAGTCAATCAATTTATTCATTTGTATACTAGTTATTTACAGTGGTGGAACAAATACCCAATTGTCATACTTGAGTAAAAGTAAAGATACATTCATAGAGAATGAGTCAAGTAAAAGTGAAAGTCACCCAAAAAAGCATTTGGTAGGGTTGACCAGGGATGTTCTCTTGTTAAGTACATGACTCGGTCCACTTTCCTGTCATGCTAGGCATTCAAAATGTAACGTGTTCTTTTGGGTGTCAGGGAAAATGTATGGAATAAAAAGTACAGACATTTATTTAGGAATGTAAAATGATAAGTTGTAAAAAGTATAAATAGTAAAGTACAAATACCCCAAGAGACTAGTTAAGTCTTTTGACTTAAGTATTTTACACCACTGGTTATTTATTTTGACTCTACTTAAACTAATAAGTGCCATACTGTTTGTGCTTGTACTTGATTCATCACATACATATAGGGTTTTTGTACTGGTCTGTTGGTGGTTTGTATCACTGTGGCCACCGAGCACAATAATACACAGCTGTGTCTTCAGTCTGCAAATTCTGTCCTTTTAAAAACACTGTGTTGCTGGAAGTGTCTCTTGTGACACTGAACCTGTCTTTTAGGGAACTTTGAGAGTCTGAGCTTCCATCATAATAGATGGTCCAAATCCATTCAAGTGCTTTTCCTACAGGCTGACGGATCCAGCCTATTCCATAGACGTTGCTGCTATCAGTCAGAGAATAACCAGAGACCTTACAGGTGATGCTCAAAGACTCTCCAGGCTTTACATCCAATGAGCTTGATTGGGTGAGCTCAAGACCACAGTGCACACCTGTCAATGGAAGAATTAGAATGTAAACAATCTATGGATTTACAGAGTAGCCAGAAAAGTAATTTAACAGTTGAATATATTGGATATAGAACTGCAAATAAAATGTTCAGTTTCAAAAACAAATCTAAGGAGACTCACAGGAAGCAGCTACAAGCAGCAGCAGCAGAGATGCAGGGAACATGGTTTGTATTCAAGCTGGGTTGGTTCGATGCTGGATTCTTAACTCTTACTGAAAGAGAGACAGACACTCCACTTTATATAGACAAAAGGAATGTAACTTTGCATAGACCTGAGAGAGTTAACCCCATGGAGATGCAAATATATTCTGTGTACCAAGAGCCAATGTCTCCTCCCATTACAATAGTCTGCTATAATAACTGAACCCCAGCGACTGTCATTTTCAGTCTACACCTTTGTTTCAAAAATCTTAGAACATCCCCTGTGTAACGGCAGTTGGCGAAGGAGGTGAGGACCAAAGCGCAGCGAGATACGTGTTTATGTTATTTATTAAACTGAACACTAAATACAACAAGTAACAAAAGAACAACCGAAACAGCTCCATCAGGTACAAAACAGAAATTAACTACCCACAAAACCCCTGTGGGGAAAAGCTACCTAAGTATGGTTCTCAATCAGAGACAACGACAGACAGCTGTCCCTGATTGAGAACCATACCGGACCAAACAAAGAAATACAACACTAGAGAATGAACATAGAATGCCCACCCTAGTCACACCCTGACCTAACCAAACTAGAGAATAAAAACCTCACTATGGCCAGGGCGTGACACCCTGTCACAAGATTTTCTATCTCAATGTTCTAACTGAACTATTTTAGAACTCCATCTGTATCCTAGAGGTTGTAAGACTCTAAGTTGTAATAAACAGACAGAGTCCCAGCATACAAATGATCAGTTCTTTATTCAGAGAGCTCTGCCCTTCTAGTGCAGAGCTAGTCTTTTTACACACACACACACACACACACACACACACACACACACACACACACACACACACACACACACACACACACACACACACACACACACACACACACACACACACACACACACGTGTACTTATCATGGGCTACTCCATAGTCGGACAGGCTGAAATTTTCCACTACCCTGGGTGAGGACAGAATCTTCTGTTATTGGTTTCACAGTTGCACAAGTTGTCTGTCGATAGCTCATCTTATCCTTTTATCCTCATCTTATCCTCATCTTATCACAACTACACTCTGCTTACATAGCTGAAAAGAAACACAATGTCCTAATTCTATCCTGCCGAAGCTGCACACATTATCAACTTATAGTCTTATGTGTCTAATGGATTTCACACAAAGTGATACAGTTTCAGGGTGAAATATCTTAGTCATTACTTTAAACACAAATTCTATCAATCCACCCATTGACAAAATATTACACACACAAGATAAAAGTATTTACACCACTAATTCCTCAACTTAAGGGGTTAGTTCTATCCCTACTTCCAGTTATAGCTCTTCACTTTTTAGGATTTTCACTACAACCTTCACACTTCAGAACTAAGAAAAGCTTTATCTAATTGTAGGTCATCAGGATTGAATGAATCAGCATCGTCCACAAGGCCCGGAGGCATGTAGCGCTCATCCCATTGGTTGGAATCTGAATTGGTCCAAACCTCACCGTCTGCTGAGTTACCGCATCCTCCAGCGCCTTATTCACCAACTCTCGGACAAAAAAATAAACACATCTCTATTTTTAACGTCATTTGGCCTAACAACATGAAATTAGGTTTCTATTGTTGGTTGCATAATCTTAATTTACCACTTCATGTCTAAAATGGGAAAGTGTTTGTGTTGTTTACAGGTGAACTGTCTATGGAGCTCCTTCCAGTCCCCAGTGAGGAGATGTCTGGCTCAGGAACCCAGAAACTCATGTGTTCTGGGTGGGGCTTCAACCATCAGATCAAGTGGCTCTCTCGGTCTAAACAGAAGGATGCAGCAGCCTATGAGAGAAAGATGGGGGAGACGGACGTGTGTGAATAATTTTGCACGCCCAATTTTTCAGTTTTTGATTTGTTAAAAAAGTTTGAAATATCCAATAAATGTCGTTCCACTTCATGATTGTGTCCCACTTGTTGTTGATTCTTCACAAAAAAATACAGTTTTATATCTTTATGTTTGAAGCCTGAAATGTGGCAAAAGGTCGCAAAGTTCAAGGGGGCCGAATACTTTCGCAAGGCACTGTATATTGATGCTCTTCCTGACTTTCTGAAGACACTTGTCGATGACCTCACAGGTGAAGACCCTCCCCTGGTTCCACTCCTGCTGTGTTACTGTGATATGACTGTGAGTCTGAACGTACCGTCTAGACAGGACAGAACCGTTGCAAATGCAAACCCTAGTGTCAATGATACAACACCACCACCACCAATAATAATCTGTGTTGCTAGCTGTCAAGGAGCGGATTCTGGATTTGCAGTCGAAAAGGGTTTTGAAAAAGTAGATATACTGTAGCTACAACATCATAGTTTATGGCTGCAGACTGCCGCGAGACTCTATGAATTAAACAATTCAGTAAGATGCAAACAATGCCCAATTTTCTCTCCCAGACTCTGTCATGCAGCCCCCTCTCTGCCCAGTCTCATCCACTCCATCTTCCCTGACTCTCACTTTCGCTCTCTCTCCAGGCTCAGTGACCCCCTCTGCACCAACAGCCACCCTGTTCCAGGGTCCCAGTGAGCTCGTCTGCCTGGTGCTTGGCTTCAGCCCTTCGGACATCAACATCTCCTGGCTGCTGGACAACGTGACAGAGCTGTGGAACATCAACACTAGCACCCCCTACAGGGCACCAGGGGGAAAGTTTGGCATCAGGAGCTACCTGAGCTTGGCACCCTAGGACTGGGCACCGGGGGCTGTTTACACCTGCAGGGTGACCCACACCACCCAGACTCTGGCCCTGAACCAGGTGTCTGTCTGTTCACTCAATTCTGATACAAGAACATTTTCCTGGTGCTAGCCTGTTTCTAGCCTCATATGCTCTGTTCCACCATTGTAACAGAGCATTTCAGTATGGATTCCAGGCTAGCCTGTTTCTGCAACTCTTTCTCACTGAAAATCTCCTCTTTCATTTTGAGTAGAGCTCCTTGAGCTGGAGGGTGTGTTCTTTGACGAGAACAGGTCTGATCCAATCCTGGCGGACACTGCAGAGGAGAACTGGAACATGGCCTGCATCTTTCTGGTCCTCTTCCTCATCTCCCTCCTCTACAGCTTCACAGACACTCTGGTCAAGGTGAGAGGGAGGATATAACCACCTCACAGGTTTTCACTGCCTGGCTTTGAAGTGCAAATATATATTTGTGCGGTTTGCCTTTTTTCTGAAGAAGAAGAATGCATTCTTTTATCCCAGTGTGTCTTTACTGCTTTAATTCCCCATTGAAGCACCTGTTGAGTTTCAGACATCAATTGTCATCCCACACAGAGGGTATTCAGATTATCTTCATGTTCAATATTATTCATATTGGTCTCCCCAATGGCTACAGTGGGGCAAAAAAAGTATTTAGTCAGCCACCAATTGTGCAAGTTCTCCCACTTAAAAAGATGTGAGAGGCCTGTAATTTTCATCATTGATACACTTCAACTATGAAAGACAAAATGAGAAAAAAAATCCAGAAAATCACATTGTAGGATTTTTAATGAATAGAAAATCTTTGGAGGGAGTTGAAAGTCTGTGTTGACCAGAAACAGCCCCAAAACATCACTGCTCTAGAGGAGATCTGCATGGAGGAATCGGCCAAAATACCAGCAACAGTGTGTGAAAACCTTGTGAAGACTTACAGAAAACGTTTGACCTCTGTCATTGCCAACAAAGGGTATATAACAAAGTATTCAGAGAAACTTTTGTTATTGACCAAATACTTATTTTCCACCATAATTTGCAGATAAATTAATTTAAAAAATCCTACAATGTGATTTTCTTGATTTTTTTCCACATTTTGTCTGTCATAGTTGAAGTGTACCTTTGATGAGAATTACAGGCCTCTCTCATCTTTTTAAGTTGGAGAACTTGCACAATTGGTGGCTGACTAAATACTTTTTTGCCCCACTGTATATGTTTGTTTCTTTGCATTATGTATCTGTCACTGAAATCTCATTATGACACTTACTCTCATTTTATTGCTGGCTAAGCCACAGCTACACTCGGTGTTCTCACATCCTGTTCAGCATTTTGAATGTAAAACAAACATTCCAAGGTTTTCACATCAACTTAAACTTACTTCCTTTTTATTTATTTTTTCCAGACAAAATGATGACTTCAGGACACTTCTATATGATGGATCCCTAGGAGTTCAACTGGAAATGAAACAATTTATTTCAACCTTTTCTTATACAATCACAACACATTTCTTAAGAAAATTGCATAGTTTGAATTTCTTACGGTTTCCTGTTGCAGGTTTGATGACAGGGAAGAGTTCTTGTTTTTATTCCCCAGAAAGACAGACAATGTGGAGGCGTGCTTACTTGCTCTCATTTCTTAATAAAGCGTTATAGAATTTTTGAGCAGAGATAAAAATAGATATTTAACCACTACTAAATAAAGCATACCATAGCAGTTATTGCTGAATTATCTTCTGATAATAAAACATGATTTCAAACTACTTAATTTGTCCTTCTCCCTCTTGTGTGTTATTTGTCGTTTATCATTTTTAAGTCATGTTAAAATATATACCATTAGTGAGAATATAAATATGGTTGCATATGTGATTTGACATAAATACATGTAGAGAACAACATTAAAGAGCATATAAGTAGGACCATGCTTTTTGGTTGTTGTTTTTCTGGCACTTTCTACTGATATGGGGCGGCAGGGTAGCCTAGTGGTTAGTACTAGTAACCACTAGGCTGGACAAGTAACCGAAAGGTTGCAAGTTCGAATCCTCAAGCTGACAAGGTACAAATCTGTCGTTCTGCCCCTGAACAGGCAATTTACCCACTGATCCTAGGCCGTCATTGAAAATAAGAATTTGTTCTTAACTGACTTGCCGAGTTAAAATAAATAAAAAATATTTCCAGCATGATAAGCTACATTTGCTTCTGCTAGAAAATCCTAGGAATTGACACAAGACTTGTTGTGTTTGTTTGATGGGGGAATTTGTCAAAGCCAGGGGAGGCATAACTCTTTGAATCTTAATCACACAAAGCCTATTATTTGGGAATACTATTTGTAGATCAGCCTCCACTGGCTTAGGCAATACTGCCACCAAATCACACGCAGAACCAGACATTAATTTATTGATTGATTGGAGACAGCTTGTGTCATTTAAATACAATTTATTAGGATTTTCTACCCGCAGCAAACCCACCCCTTTGCTGTCATGCACCTCATTTCATCACTGTAACACCATTGTTGTCCACTAGAGGATGCCACAAGACTGTGGTGCATCTGACTGTGGGCTGGTACGTTTCCCATGTGAAAGGCCAATCATGTGTGGCAGTGGTCACTGGTCTGTATGCAGATGCTCACAGTTCGGAAAACAACTGAAAATATTAGCTGGCTGCATTTAGGGAAGGTCCCCATGAATACAGAGGAAGATACAGTTGCATTATTCTCACAATCTGTGCATATGTCTGCAAGAAAAAATGAAAGCGTGTGAGCGTGAATATCTGTGAGAGTGTATGTGTGTGCTGCTGTGAAATCTGAGTGTATATGTATATGTATATCTGGAGGGTTCGAAGGAATTCACGTGAGAGGGAAGAGACTGAGTTCACCCAGCTTCCTAATTGGCTGGCTCGTAAGTGCTCTGATTGGCTCAGACCGCCGTGGCTGAGGACCAACGCTGTGACACTGTTTCCGGGACGGAGTCATAGCGTTTTGCCAACTGACGTGCCGGGCTGGCGACAGGGGAGAGGAGGGCACAATGCCCAGCAGGCTGTCCATCTAGCAGCATCTCCCTGTCTGACCACCTTTTTCTCCATCTGACCCTCTCCCCAGTCTCCATCACCAACCATGGAGAAATAACCAGTGAACATCCTCACTCAGTAGGGCACAGACAAATGACAGCCGTTTAGCCGGATAGTCACCCTCTAATCAGCATGTCATTGGTTACCACCGTGATCACCAACATAACTAAATCAACATCAACACTGTTGTCAGCTCCACCATCATCATCATAACTATCCTCTACCCAGATGCTGCACTGTTCTGCCTGTCTCCACAGTGTATTGTTTATTTCAGTGCGCTGGTTAGTGGTTTGTGTACTGGATATTTATCTCTGTATGGATCAGTAGAGGGAGATGTAATCCCTGCCAGGATGTGTCCCAATCGACTGAAGTGGCTTCCGCTCCTTTTCTCCTTCCTTCCTCTCCACAGATGTGAAATGCACAGAGATGAACCTTCAGAAATAAGTTTCCACCATATTGTTTCCACATATCCCGTGTGCTCGGATTTGTACAGGTTAAGGGAAGGAGACAAGGAGAGGAATCCAATCTAGGATATTGGGCTGCACCCCCGTCTCAACATGCCTTGTTGATGGGTGGTGATTCCCTGGATTAAAGGCTGGTAGCACTTCAGTTTACAGTGCTGAAGTAACAGGATAACGTCAATAGGAAGCTACAGGTAAATAAGACTGCAATGACCAGGTAAGAAAACTGTAAAAAATTGTTATTACTTTGTATGTTACTGCTAAATACATATATCAAGTGATATGAATTCACCTGGTTGTTATTTAGAAGCAATTATTTGTTAATGAAGAACTGTCAATAATAGTGGCTAATAAGCATAAGTATTTAAAAAGTATTTAAAGGCCCAGTGCAGTCAAAAGCATGATTTTTTCTGTGTTTTATATACAATGCTCAAAAAAATAAAGGGAACACTTAAACAACACAATGTAACTCCAAGTCAATCACACTTCTGTGAAATCAAAACTGTCCACTTAGGAAGCAACACTGGTTGACAATAAATTTCACATGCTGTTGTGAAAATGGAATAGACAACAGGTGGAAATTATAGGCAATTAGCAAGACACCCCAATAAAGGAGTGGTTCTGCAGGTGGTGACCACAGACCACTTCTCAGTTCCTATGCTTCCTGGTTGATGTTTTGGTCACTTTTGAATGCTGGCGGTGCTTTCACTCTAGTGGTAGCATGAGACGGAGTCTACAACCCACTCAAGTGGCTCAGGTAGTGCAGCTCATCCAGGATGGCACATCAATGCGAGCTGTGGCAAGAAGGTTTGCTGTGTCTGTCAGCGTAGTGTCCAGAGCATGGAGGCGCTACCAGGAGACAGGCCAGTACATCAGGAGACGTGGAGGAGGCTGTAGGAGGGCAACAACCCAGCAGCAGGACCGCTACCTCTGCCTTTGTGCAAGGAGGAGCAGGAGGAGCACTGCCAGAGCCCTGCAAAATGACCTCCAGCAGGCCACAAATGTGCATGTGTCTGCTCAAACGGTCAGAAACAGACTCCAAGAGGGTGGTATGAGGGCCCGACGTCCACAGGTGGGGGTTGCGCTTACAGCCCAACACCGTGCAGGACGTTTGGCATTTGCCAGAGAACACCAAGTTTGGCAAATTTGCCACTGGTGCCCTGTGCTCTTCACAGATGAAAGCAGGTTCACACTGAGCACGTGACAGACGTGACAGAGTCTGGAGACGCCGTGGAGAACTTTCTGCTGCCCGCAACATCCTCCAGCATGACCGGTTTGGCGATGGGTCAGTCATGGTGTGTGGTGGCATTGCTTTAGGGGGGCCGCACAGCCCTCCATGTGCTCGCCAGAGGTAGCCCGACAGCCATTAGGTACCGAGATGAGATCCTCAGACACCTTGTGAGACCATATGCTGGTGCGGTTGGCCCTGGGTTCCTTCTAATGCAAGACAATGCTAGACCTCATGTGGCTGGAGTGTGTCAGCAGTTCCTGCAAGAGGAAGGCATTGATGCTATGGACTGGCCAGCCCGTTCCCCAGACCTGAATCCAATTGAGCACATCTGTGACATCATGTCTCGCTCCATCCACCAACGCCACGTTGCACCACAGACTGTCCAGGAGTTGGCAGATGCTTTAGTCCAGGTCTGGGAGGAGATCCCTCAGGAGACCATCCGCCACCTCATCAGGAGCATGCCCAGGCGTTGTAGGGAGGTCATACAGGCACATGGAGGCCACACACACTACCAAGCCTCATTTTGACTTGTTTTAAGGACATTACATCAAAGTTGGATCAGCCTGTAGTGTGGTTTTCCACTTCAATTTTGAGTGTGACTCCAAATCCAGACCTCCATGGGTTGATAAATTAGATTTTTCATTGGTAATTTTTGTGTGATTTTGTTGTCAGCACATTCAACTATGTAAAGAAAAAAGTATTTAATAAGAATATTTCATTCATTCAGATCTAGGATGTGTTATTTTAGTGTTCCTGTAACGGCGTTCTTCGTTTGTCGCAAGAAAGTCGGACCGAAATGCAGCGTGGTGGTTACTCATGTTTTAATGAATGAATCAAATGACGATTACAAAATACAAAACAACAAAACGGAACGTGAAACCTAATTACAGCCTATCTGGTGAAACTACACAGAGACAGGAACAATCACCCACGAAATACACAGTGAAACCCAGGCTACCTAAATACGGTTCCCCATCAGAGACAACAAGAATCACCTGACTCTGAGAACCGCCTCAGGCAGCCAAACCTAAACTAAACACACCCCTAATCAACCACAATCCCAATGCCTACAAAAACCCCAATACAACAACACAATAACATAAACCCATGTCACACCCTGGCCTGACCAACTAATTATCTAAAACACAAAATACTAAGAACAAGGTGCGACAGAACCCCCCCCCCCTAAGGTGCGGACTCCCGGACGCACCTCAAAACCATAGGGAGGGTCCGGGTGGGCGGCTGTCCATGGTGGCGGTTCCGGCTCGGGACGTGGACCCCACTCCATAAATGTCATAGTTCCTCCCCTTCGCGTCCTGGGATAATCCACCCTCGCCGCCGACCATGGCCTAATAGTCCTCACCCAGAACCCCACTGAACTGAGGAGTAGCTCGTGACTGAGGGGCAGCTCGGGACTGAGGGGCAGCTCGGGACTGAGGGGAAGCTCGGGACTGAGGGGAAGCTCGGGACTGAGGGGCAGCTCGGGACTGAGGGGCAGCTCGGGACTGAGGGGCAGCCCGGGACTGAGAGGAAGCCCAGCCAGGCAGTTGAATCCGGCAGATCCTGGCTGGCTGGCAGTTCTGGCAGATCCTGGCTGACTGGCGGATCTGGAAGAGTCTGGTTGACTGGCAGATCTGGAAGAGTCTGGTTGACTGGCAGTTCTGGAAGAGTCTGGCTGACTGGCAGATCTGGAAGAGTCTGGCTGACTGGCAGATCTGGAAGAGTCTGGCTGACTGGCAGATCTGGAAGAGTCTGGCTGACTGGCAGATCTGGAAGAGTCTGGCAGATCTGGAAGAGTCTGGCTGACTGGCAGATCTGGAAGAGTCTGGCTGACTGGCAGATCTGGAAGAGTCTGGCTGACTGGCGGATCCTGGCAGACTGACAGCTCTGGCTGCTTCATGCCGACTGACGGCTCTGGCTGCTCCATGCTGACTGGCGGCTCTGGCTGCTCCATGCTGACTGGCGGCTCTGGCTGCTCCATGCAGATTGACAGCTCAGACTGTTCCATGCAGACTAACAGCTTTGGCAGCTCCATGCAGACTGGCAGCTCCTCGCAGACTGGCAGCTCCTTGCAGACTGGCAGCTCCTTGCAGACTGGCAGCTCCATGCAGACTGGCAGCTCCTTGCAGACTGGCAGCTCCTTGCAGACTGGCAGCTCCATGCAGACTGGCAGCTCCTCACAGACTGGCAGCTCTGGCTGCTCCAAGCAGACTGACAGCTCTGGCTGCTCCATGCAGACTGGCAGCTCTAGCTGCTCCATGCAGACTGGCAGCTCTGGCTGCTCCATGCAGACTGGCAGCTCTGGCTGCTCCGAACAGGCAGGAGGCTCCGGCAGCGCTGTAGAGGAGGAAGGCTCTAGAAGCGCTGAACAGGCAGGAGACTCCGGTAGCGCAGGAGAGGTGAAAGGCTCTGATAGCGCTGAACAGACAGGAGACTCCAGCAGTGCTGTAGAGGAGGAAGGCTCTAGAAGCGCTGAACAGGCGG
Source organism: Oncorhynchus masou masou (assembly GCF_036934945.1). Classification (NCBI taxonomy): domain Eukaryota; kingdom Metazoa; phylum Chordata; class Actinopteri; order Salmoniformes; family Salmonidae; genus Oncorhynchus; species Oncorhynchus masou. Next base: position 261,690 of record NC_088226.1, read on the forward strand.
GAGGCTCCGGCAGCGCAGGAGAGGAGAAAGGCTCCGACAGCGCAGGAGAGGAGAAGCGCACTGTAGGCCTGATGCGTGGTGCTGGCACTGGTGGTATCAAATCAAATTTATTTGTCACATACACATGGTTAGCAGATGTTAATGCGAGTGTAGCGAAATGCTTGTGCTTCTAGTTCCGACAATGCAGTAATAACCAACAAGTAATCTAACTAACAATTCCTAAACTACTGTCTTATACACAGTGTAAGGGGATAAAGAATATGTACATAAGGATATATGAATGAGTGATGGTACAAAGCAGCATAGGCAAGATACAGTAGATGGTATCGAGTACAGTATATACATATGAGATGAGTATGTAAACAAAGTGGCATAGTTAAAGTGGCTAGTGATACATGTATTACATAAAGATGCAGTCGATGATATAGAGTACAGTATACGTATGCATATGAGAAGAATAATGTAGGGTAAGTAACATTATATAAGGTAGCATTGTTTAAAGTGGCTAGTGATAGGCGGTGATGTCAGAAGGTGAATTCACCAATTTGTAAGTCGCTCTGGATAAGAGCGTCTGCTAAATTACTTAAATGTAAATGTAATTTCCCATCAATTCCCATTATTAAAGTGGCTGGAGTTGAGTCAGTGTCAGTGTGTTGGCAGCAGCCACTCAATGTTAGTGGTGGCTGTTTAACAGTCTGATGGCCTTGAGATAGAAGCTGTTTTTCAGTCTCTCGGTCCCAGCTTTGATGCACCTGTACTGACCTCGCCTTCTGGATGATAGCGGGGTGAACAGGCAGTGGCTCGGGTGGTTGATGTCCTTGATGATCTTTATGGCCTTCCTGTAACATTGGGTGGTGTAGGTGTCCTGGAGGGCAGGTAGTTTGCCCCCGGTGATGCGTTGTGCAGACCTCACTTCCCTCTGGAGAGCCTTACGGTTGAGGGCGGAGCAGTTGCCGTACCAGGCGGTGATACAGCCCGCCAGGATGCTCTCGATTATGCATCTGTAGAAGTTTGTGAGTGCTTTTGGTGACAAGCCGAATTTCTTCAGCCTCCTGAGGTTGAAGAGGCGCTGCTGCGCCTTCTTCACGATGCTGTCTGTGTGAGTGGACCAATTCAGTTTGTCTGTGATGTGTATGCCGAGGAACTTAAAACTTGCTACTCTCTCCACTACTGTTCCATCGATGTGGATAGGGGGGTGTTCCCTCTGCTGTTTCCTGAAGTCCACAATCATCTCCTTAGTTTTGTTGACGTTGAGTGTGAGGTTATTTTCCTGACACCACACTCCGAGGGCCCTCACCTCCTCCCTGTAGGCCGTCTCGTCGTTGTTGGTAATCAAGCCTACCACTGTTGTGTCGTCCGCAAACTTGCTGATTGAGTTGGAGGCGTGCGTGGCCACGCAGTCGTGGGTGAACAGGGAGTACAGGAGAGGGCACAGAACGCACCCTTGTGGGGCCCCAGTGTTGAGGATCAGCGGGGAGGAGATGTTGTTACCTACCCTCACCACCTGGGGGCGGCCCGTCAGGAAGTCCAGTACCCAGTTGCACAGGGCGGGGTCGAGACCCAGGGTCTCGAGCTTGATGACGAGCTTGGAAGGTACTATGGTGTTGAATGCCGAGCTGTAGTCGATGAACAGCATTCTCACATAGGTATTCCTCTTGTCCAGATGGGTTAGGGCAGTGTGCAGTGTGGTTGAGACTGCATCGTCTGTGGACCTATTTGGGCGGTAAGCAAATTGGAGTGGGTCTAGGTTGTCAGGTAGGGTGGAGGTGATATGGTCCTTGACTAGTCTCTCAAAGCACTTCATGATGACGGAAGTGAGTGCTACGGGGCGGTAGTCGTTTAGCTCAGTTACCTTAGCTTTCTTGGGAACAGGAACAATGGTGGCCCTCTTGAAGCATGTGGGAACAGCAGACTGGTATAGGGATTGATTGAATATGTCCGTAAACACACCAGCCAGCTGGTCTGCGCATGCTCTGAGGGCGCGGCTGGGGATGACGTCTGGGCCTGCAGCCTTGTGAGGGTTAACACGTTTAAATGTTTTACTCACCTCGGCTGCAGTGAAGGAGAGACCGCATGTTTCCATTGCAGGCCGTGTCAGTGGCACTGTATTGTCCTCAAAGCGGGCAAAAAAGTTATTTAGTCTGCCTGGGAGCAAGACATCCTGGTCCGTGACTGGGCTGGATTTCTTCCTGTAGTCCGTGATTGACTGTAGACCCTGCCACGCCTCTTGTGTCTGAGCCATTGAATTGAGATTCTACTTTGTCTCTGTACAGACGCTTAGCTTGTTTGATAGCCTTACGGAGGGAATAGCTGCACTGTTTGTATTCAGTCATGTTACCAGACACCTTGCCCTGATTGAAAGCAGTGGTTCGCGCTTTCAGTTTCACGCAAATGCTCCCATCAATCCACGGTTTCTGGTTAGGGAATGTTTTAATCGTTGCTATGGGAATGACATTTTCAACGCACGTTCTAATGAACTCGCACACCGAATCAGCGTATTCGTCAATGTTGTTATCTGACGCAATACGAAACATGTCCCAGTCCACGTGATGGAAGCAGTCTTGGAGTGTGGAGTCAGCTTGGTCGGACCAGCGTTGGACAGACCTCAGCGTGGGAGCTTCTTTTTTCAATTTTTGTCTGTAGGCAGGTATCAGCAAAATGGAGTCGTGGTCAGCTTTTCTGAAAGGGGGGCGGGGCAGGGCCTTATATGCGTCGCGGAAGTTAGAGTAACAATGATCCAAGGTTTTTCCACCCCTGGTTGCGCAATCGATATGCTGATAAAATTTAGGGAGTCTTGTTTTCAGATTAGCCTTGTTAAAATCCCCAACAAAAATGAATGCAGCCTCCAGATAAATGGTTTCCAGTTTGCAAAGAGTTAAATAAAGTTCGTTCAGAGCCATCGATGTGTCTGCTTGGGGGGGGATATATACGGCTGTGATTATAATCGAAGAGAATTCCCTTGGTAGATAATGCGGTCTACATTTGATTGTGAGGAATTCTAAATCAGGTGAACAGAAGGATTTGAGTTCCTGTATGTTTCTTTCATCGCACCATGCCTCGTTAGCCATAAGGCATACACCCCCACCCCTCTTCTTACCAGAAAGGTGTTTGTTTCTGTCGGCGCGATGCGTGGAGAAACCCGTTGGCTGCACCGCTTCGGATAGCGTCTCTCCAGTGAGCCATGCTTCCGTGAAGCACAGAACGTTACAGTCTCTGATGTCCCTCTGGAATGCTACCCTTGCTCGGATATCATCAACCTTGTTGTCAAGAGACTGGACATTGGCAAGAAGAATGCTAGGAAGTGGGGCACGATGTGCCTGTCTCCGTAGCCTGACCAGAAGACCGCCCCGTTTCCCTCTTTTTCAGAGTTGTTTTTTTGGGTCGCTGCATGCGATCCATTCCGTTGTCCTGTTTGTAAGGCAGAACACAGGATCCGCGTCGCGAAAAACATTATTGGTCATACTGATGGTGATTTGACGCTGATCTTATATACAGTAGTTCTTCTCGACTGTATGTAATGAAACCTAAGATGACCTGGGGTACTAATGTAAGAAATAGCACGTAAAAAAACAAAAAACTGCATAGTTTCCTAGGAACGCAAATCGAGGCGGCCATCTCTGTCGGGCCGAGGACACGCACAGGAAGCCTGGTGCAGGGAGCTGCCACCGGAGGACTGGTGTGTGAAGGTGGCACAGGATGGACTGGACCGTGAAGGTGTACTGGAGAGCCTGTGAGCAGGACTGGCACAGGACGTGCAAGGCTAGGTAGGTACACAGGAGGCCTAGTACGTGAGGCTGGCACATTTTTCACCAGCCGACTAACACGCACCTCAGGACTAGTATGGAGCGCTGACCCAGGTGCCATTAAATCCCCGACACGCTCCGTCGGACGACTCTTGTACTTAAAGCACCAAACTAGCAACTCCCTCATTACTCTCTCCTCCAATTTCCCCATTAACTCCTTCACAGTCTCTGTTTCGCTCACCTCCAACACCGGTTCTGGTCTCCTCCTTGGCTCCTCACGATAAACAGGGAGAGTTGGCTCAGGTCTGTCTCCTGACTCAGCCACTCTCCTTCTGAGCCCCCCCCAATACATTTTTTGGGCTGATTCACGGGCTTTCCTCTGCGCCGTCGTGATTGCCTCTCCAACTCCATTCTCCTATAGCCCTCTTCGCACTGCTCCAGCGAATCCCAGGCGGGCTCCGGCACTCTCTCTGGGTCGACCGCCCACCTGTCTATTTCATCCCACGTCGTATACTCCATGCTTCTGCTGTCTATAACGACCTCCCTTCGCTGCTCCTGCTTTTGCTGCCTGCTAACACGCTGCTCGGTCCGTGTGTGGTGGGTGATTCTGTAACAGCGTTCTTCGTTTGTCGCAAGAAAGTCGGACCGAAATGCAGCGTGGTGGTTACTCATGTTTTTAATGAATGAATCAAATGACGATTACAAAATACAAAACAACAAAACGGAACGTGAAACCTAATTACAGCCTATCTGGTGAAACTACACAGAGACAGGAACACCCACGAAATACACAGTGAAACCCAGGCTACCTAAATACGGTTCCCCATCAGAGACAACAAGAATCACCTGACTCTGATTGAGAACCGCCTCAGGCAGCCAAACCTAAACTAAACACACCCCTAATCAACCACAATCCCAATGCCTACAAAAAACCAATACAACAACACAATAACATAAACCCATGTCACACCCTGGCCTGAACAAATAATTATCTAAAACACAAAATACTAAGACCAAGGCGTGACAGTTCCCTTTATTTTTTGAGCAGTGTATATTTCCACACTATGAGGTTGGAGTAATACTGTGAGATTGTGAACATGATGATAATGAACTTTTAGCGTTAGAGCTGTTTGAAAAGGTTTCCTGAAATTTCAAACTGTTTTGGTGGATTTTTTCTTGGCGATTGATAGTCTTTGCCCTCCTCCAGAGACTCTGTGGTTAGGATGGGCAGGATGGGACCAAAAATCTCCTCCTGGATTAGAACATCAGACTCCTGCACGTCCACCAACACTGTGGGAGCTAGAAACACCATAGAAACACCATAGAAACATCAGACTGCACGTCCACCAACATTGGGAACTAGAAACACCATAGAAACATCAGAATACTGCACGTCCACCAACATTGGGAGCTAGAAACACCATAGAAACATCAGACTCCTGCACGTCCACCAACATTGGAAGCTAGAAACACCATAGACACATCAGACTCTCCTGCACGTCCACCACTCTCCTGCACGTCCACCAACATTGGGAGCTAGAAACACCATAGAAACATCAGAATACTGCATGTCTCCAATATTGGGAGCTAGAAACACCACAGAAACATTAGACTCCTGCACGTCCACCAACATTGGGAGCTAGAAACACAATAGAAACATCAGACTCCTGCACGTCCACCAACATTGGGAGCTAGAAACACCATTGAAAAATCAGAATACTGCACGTCCACCAACATTGGGAACTAGAAACACCATAGAAACATCAGAATACTGCACGTCCTCCAACATTGGGAGCTAGAAACACCATAGAAACATCAGACTACTGCACGTCCACCAACATTGGGAACTAGAAACACCATAGAAACATCAGACTACTGCACGTCCACCAACATTGGGAGCTAGAAACACCATAGAAACATCAGAATACTGCACGTCCACCAACATTGGGAACTAGAAACACCATAGAAACATCAGAATACTGCACGTCCACCAACATTGGGAGCTAGAAACACCATAGAAACATCCGACTCCTGCACGTCCACCAACATTGGGAACTAGAAACACCATAGAAACATCAGAATACTGCACGTCCACCAACATTGGGAGCTAGAAACACCATAGAAACATCAGAATACTGCACGTCCACCAACATTGGGAACTAGAAACACCATAGAAACATCAGAATACTGCACGTCCACCAACATTGGGAACTAGAAACACCAGAATACTGCACGTCCACCAACATTGGGAACTAGAAACACCATAGACACATCAGAATACTGCACGTCCACCAACATTGGGAGCTAGAAACACCATAGAAACATCAGACTCCTGCACGTCCACCAACATTGGGAACTAGAAACACCAGAATACTGCACGTCCACCAACATTGGGAACTAGAAACACCATAGAAACATCAGAATACTGCACGTCCACCAACATTGGGAACTAGAAACACCATAGAAACATCAAAATACTGCACGTCCACCAACATTGGGAGCTAGAAACACCATAGAAACATCAGAATACTGCACGTCCTCCAACATTGGGAGCTAGAAACACCATAGAAACATCAGACTACTGCACGTCCACCAACATTGGGAACTAGAAACACCATAGAAACATCAGAATACTGCACGTCCTCCAACATTGGGAGCTAGAAACACCATAGAAACATCAGACTACTGCACGTCCACCAACATTGGGAACTAGAAACACGATAGAAACATCAGACTACTGCACGTCCACCAATATTGGGAGCTAGAAACACCATAGAAACATCAGAATACTGCACGTCCACCAACATTGGGAACTAGAAACACCATAGAAACATCAGAATACTGCACGTCCACCAACATTGGGAGCTAGAAACACCATAGAAACATCCGACTCCTGCACGTCCACCAACATTGGGAACTAGAAACACCATAGAAACATCAGAATACTGCACGTCCACCAACATTGGGAGCTAGAAACACCATAGAAACATCAGAATACTGCACGTCCACCAACATTGGGAACTAGAAACACCATAGAAACATCAGAATACTGCACGTCCACCAACATTGGGAGATAGAAACACCATAGAAACATCAGATTCCTGCACGTCCTCCAACATTGGGAGCTAGAAACACCATAGAAACATCAGAATACTGCACGTCCTCCAACATTGGGAGCCAGAAACACCATAGAAACATCAGACTCCTGCACGTCCACCAACATTGGGAACTAGAAACACCAGAATACTGCACGTCCACCAACATTGGGAACTAGAAACACCATAGAAACATCAGAATACTGCACGTCCACCAACATTGGGAACTAGAAACACCATAGAAACATCAAAATACTGCACGTCCACCAACATTGGGAACTAGAAACACCATAGAAACATCAGAATACTGCACGTCCTCCAACATTGGGAGCTAGAAACACCATAGAAACATCAGACTACTGCACGTCCACCAACATTGGGAACTAGAAACACCATAGAAACATCAGAATACTGCACGTCCTCCAACATTGGGAGCTAGAAACACCATAGAAACATCAGACTACTGCACGTCCACCAACATTGGGAACTAGAAACACGATAGAAACATCAGACTACTGCACGTCCACCAATATTGGGAGCTAGAAACACCATAGAAACATCAGAATACTGCATGTCCACCAACATTGGGAGCTAGAAACACCATAGAAACATCAGACTCCTGCACGTCCACCAACATTGGGAGCTAGAAACACCATAGAAACATCGGACTCCTGCACGTCCACCAACATTGGGTACTAGAAACACAAGAATACTGCACGTCCACCAACATTGGGAGCTAGAAACACCATAGAAACATCAGATTCCTGCACGTCCTCCAACATTGGGAGATAGAAACACCATAGAAACATCAGAATACTGCACGTCCTCCAACATTGGGAGCCAGAAACACCATAGAAACATCAGACTCCTGCACGTCCACCAACATTGGGAACTAGAAACACCATAGAAACATCAGACTCCTGCACGTCCACCAACATTGGGAACTAGAAACACCATAGAAACATCAGAATACTGCACGTCCACCAACATTGGGAGCTAGAAACACCATAGAAACATCAGAATACTGCACGTCCACCAACATTGGGAACTAGAAACACCATAGACACATCAGAACACTGCACGTCCACCAACATTGGGAACTAGAAACACCATAGAAACATCAGACTCCTGCACGTCCACCAACATTGGGAACTAGAAACACCATAGACACATCAGAATACTGCACGTCCACCAACATTGGGAGCTAGAAACACCATAGAAACATCAGACTCCTGCACGTCCACCAACATTGGGAACTAGAAACACCAGAATACTGCACGTCCACCAACATTGGGAGCTAGAAACACCATAGAAACATCAGAATACTGCACGTCCTCCAACATTGGGAGCTAGAAACACCATAGAAACATCAGAATACTGCACGTCCTCCAACATTGGGAACTAGAAACACCATAGAAACATCAGAATACTGCACGTCCTCCAACATTGGGAACTAGAAACACCATAGAAACATCAGAATACTGCACGTCCACCAACATTGGGAACTAGAAACACCATAGAAACATCAGAATACTGCACGTCCTCCAACATTGGGAACTAGAAACACCATAGAAACATCAGAATACTGCACGTCCACCAACATTGGGAACTAGAAACACCATAGAAACATCAGAATACTGCACATCCACCAACATTGGGAACTAGAAACACCATAGAAACATCAGAATACTGCACGTCCACCAACATTGGGAACTAGAAACACCATAGAAACATCAGACTCCTGCACGTCCACCAACATTGGGAGCTAGAAACACCATAGAAACATCAGATTCCTGCACGTCCTCCAACATTGGGAGCTACAAATGATTAAAAAAATTCTTAAACCAACACAGACTATGGAATGGATGTACTAATAGTTACTTTTCAAACAGTTGTTATGCTTTAAGACATGCAAATATACAGAATGGATGAAAATGTAGATGTTTTCAGCCACAGCTGTGGTCTGTAGCACCAGCAAGGACCAATCTCTGATAATGTAGAGCCTCAGAAAACTGAACCAGGAGAACTTTACCTTGTAAGAATCTGACTTTCTGGGTCTGAGATATTGAAACTGTAATGTCATTTCTAAGAGGTAAAATGCATCAGTCACAGATTCTGACAAAATTCAATGAATTTATCAATATAAACTGACTATTTAATCGTACATACTTAGAGCATGGAGTAAACATATTTGTAGTTACTTTTGTCATAATTATAATGCTTTAAGTCACACAGAATCAACCTATTTTCCATAATGTTGGTCAAACTGTATGAGAAGTAACTATTAAAGCATCCATTCCATAGTCTAAGGGTTTATGTTTGATAATCCATTCCATTGCACACCGGCCCTGCTCTCCTTTTCTCAGTGGTGTCTGTTTCTCTCACACAACCCTCCCCTCCAGTCTGTCATCTGGGAGTTTCAGGGTCCCAGTTTAGCATCTCTGATGATTCAGATAGACAGTTAAAGTAGTTAAGTTGCCCAGGGACTGCAGGGACTGTTCCTATACACTTTCATGATCTAATTCTCACTACCTCGTTTCAGCTGAGAAACTGTCTTTTGCATAAGCCAACTGGTGGCTGGTAACCATACAATGTTTCAACCACATGGTTTGGTTTGAATAAATGGTGAGATGGATCAAAGAATCAGACAATTGAATCAATGTTTATTTTATGTTAGACTGTTATCAACAGTTGTATTAATTGTATTATTCAATATTTTCAGTCATTTGCTGCTACTCATCACCACAATGTTATTGACAGACCATATTCATGGTTTGAGTTTGTAATTCATATAACACACTTTTCAAGAATTGCTCTGAACAATGAGTCCTTAACTAAAATAACACATTTGGGCACCTCCACCGAAAAACTTTACTATGTCTTCATTATAATTGTTTACAGGGAAGAGAGTTTAAGAATGTGTTTTATAAGGCAAGTCTATCAAAATGAGTGTTGGGATCAATAGTTCAAAGCTACCCAAGCATGAATTCTACCCAGGATGCACCTGCACTCTGATAAAGACATTTCCCAGATATAGTATCTTGATTAACCTTAAAAAGGACCTATGTACAGTATCAATGTACAAGTGCAGTAACATATAAACAAACAATAACAGTGATGTACTGCAGATGCGAGAGAAAATGACAAATGATCATTTGAAAAGTAATTGAGTGAAGTTTAGCCATTTAATCGTTTGTTGATGGTTGCATTTTAGGGTACAGGACTTCAGGATGTGAAAAGTTCATTTTTATTGTTATTTTGTTATTTCGTTTTGAGTGTTGTTTAAAGAAAACTTTTAAGGTATTTTCTGAATTTATTGAACAGACAGAGAAAGAAGATAACAGTGATGAAAGGTTGTGTCAAAGGGCAATAGGTCAGATTCAAAACTTTTCAGAAAAGATGAGGCAAACTACACCTCCTCCTTGTCTTGCTCTGTAGTATGTACTACAATAATCTAGCAATATATTGGAACAAAGTATTTTACGTAAAGCGATAATTATAACATACATTGAGTTAACATATTAGTGATCTATTGTCTTCCTTCTCTTTTCTCTATTAGAGGTGTATGGTCAAAGTCTGGAGTCCATTCCCTCCAGTCCAGTCCTGAAAAAGCCTGGAGAACCTCTCAGCCTCTCCTGTAAGGGATCTGGCTTTACATTTAGTAGCTACAACATTGGCCTGAATACGTCAACCTGAAGGAAGAGCACTTGAATGTATCGGCATTACATGGAGTGATGCTAGTGGAACTGCATATGCAACAAGTGTTGGACAGATAGAATTCTCTCTGGTGACTTCTAACAGCATGGTGTATCTGAAGCTGTCTGTTCTGAGAGCAGAGGACTCTGCTGTGTATTACTGTGCAAGAGAGACACAGTGGTGTGATTGAGTGGAGGATCTGTGTAAAAACCCCTCAGAGAATCTAACTGGCAACAGAGTCAACAGAGGGCAGTAGAGCATCAGTACAACAGAGTAACAGAGTATTTACTGAAGTACTTTATAACATTCTCTTAAGAGTCAAAACTACAGAACTACTTGTACGTCAACACAAGGTACACATTTCCCTTAGGAGATAGATAGAAAGTAAATACGAATCAGATACAGGCCTCCATAGCTGTGTTCATTCCTGTAAAACAAGGTGACTGTCCTTGATAAATTGAACCCCAATCTGACATTTACAGTAAATTAACCCCAAAGGTGAAGGATTTCTAGAAATATTTAGAAAATCATTCTTCAGGATTCCCTACCGTTTTACCAACCTCCTGGCCCTACCAACGAGTCACAGTTTGACCCCTGAGCGCAGAGTTTTTAGCCCCTCCCCCATGACATCATGATGTAAATTCAGATCCCTCAATGTTCATATATACTTATATTCTGCTGCTGACTTGTTGTCTTGTTGTCTTGTGTGGTGCAGCTGTTCATATCTCCACCCTCAGTATGACTGACAAACTCTCCCTTCTACTGCTCTCTTTTTGTCTGCCCTGTGAGTTCTGCTTGGTTTTAGTCGTTATCAATGGTGGTTACGCTTACTGTTGGGCCATGCCTTGAAATGTATTGGTCTATTCTTTCATTTCATCATCATCATCCCCCTCTCTCTTTCTCTTCATCAGGTCTACATGGTCAGAGTATGGAGTCCATTCCCTCTAGTCCAGTCATGAAAAAGCCTGGAGAAACTCTCAGTCTCTCCTGTAAAGGATCTGGGTATACTTTTGGAAACCATGCCGTGCACTGGGTACGACAACCAAAAGGAAAAGGACTGGAGTGGATAGGACGTGTGAGAACAGATACTGGTGAAGCAACGTATGCCAACAGCGTTAGTGGACGCCTTGAAATAACTAAGGACAATGCCCAAAGCATGTCATTCCTGAAGCTGTCTGGTGTGAGAGCAGAGGACTCTGCTGTGTATTACTGTGCACGTCAGACACAGTGGTGTGAGTGAGTGGAGGATCTGTACAAAAACCCCTCAGAGAATCCAACTGGCAGCAGAGTCAACAAAGGGCAGTAAAGCATAATATTCCCCTGAGAGACAAAACAACATAACTACTTGTACATCAACACAAGGCACATACACTACATGACCAAATGTATGTGGGCAGCTGCTCATCGAACATCTCATTCCGAAATCATGGGCATTAATGTGGAGTCAGTCCCTCCTTTGCTGCTATAACTGCCTCCACTCTTCAGGGAAGGCTTTCCACTAGATGTTGGAACGTTGCTGCGGGGACATGCTTCCATTCAGCTACAAGAGCATTAGTGTTGTTGGGCCCTGATTAGTGTTGTTGGGCGAGTAGGCCTGGCTCGCAGTCCGGGTTGCAATTCATCCCAAAGGTAGGGCTGAGGTCAGGGCTCTGTGCAGGCCAGTCAATTTCTTCCACACTGATCTCGACAAACATTTCTGTATGGACCTCACTTTATGCATGGGGGCATTGTCATGCTGAAACAGGAAAGGGCCTTCCCCAAACTGTTGCCACAAAGTTGTAAGTGTAACGGATGTGAAACGGCTAGCTTAGTTAGCGGTGGTTCGCGCTAAAAAGCGTTTCAATCGTTGACGTCACTTGCTCTAAGACCTTGAAGTAGTGGTTCCCCTTGCTCTGCAAGGGCCGCAGCTTTTGTGGAGCGATGGGTAACGATGCTTCGTGGGTGACTGTTCTTGATGTGTCCAGAGGGTCCCTGGTTCGCGCCCGGGTATGGGCGAGGGGACGGTCTAAAGTTATACTGTTACAGAAGCACAGAATCATCTAGAATGTCATTGTATGCTGTAGAGATATGATTTCCCTTCACTGGAACTAAGGGGCTTAGCCTGAACTATAAAAAACAGCCCCAGACCATTATTCCTCCTCTACTCAACTTTACAGTTGGCACGATGCATTCGGGCAGGTAGTGTTCTCCTGGCCTCCACCAAGACCAGATTTGTCCATCGGACAGCCAGATGGTGAAGCGTGATTCATCAATCCAGAGAACAAGTTTCCACTACTCCAGAGTTCAATGGAGGGGAGTTTTAACCACTCCAGGTGGCGCTTCGCATTGCACATAGTGATCTTAAGCTCCAGACGAGCAGTTCTTGCGCTGATATTGCTTCCAGAAGGAGGTTTGTAACTAGATAGTGAATGTTGTAACCGAGGAAAGACGTTTTTTACGCGCTAAGCGTTTCTGCAATCGGTGGTCCCATTCTCTGAGCTTGTGTGGCCTATCACTTTACGGCTGAGCCATTGTTGCTCCTAGATGTTTCCACTTCACAGTACAATAACAGCACTTACAGTTGACCGTGGGCAGCTCTAGCTGGTCAGAAATTTGAAGAACTTGACTTGTTGGCAAGAAGGCATACTATGACTGTGCCACGTTGAAAGTCACTGAGCTCTTCATTAAGGCCATTCTACTGCCATTGTTTGTCTATGGAGATTGCATGCTTGTGAGCCCAATTTTATACACCTGTGTCACGCCTGCTCCCGCTCACCCTCCCTGGCGCTCAAGGGTGCCAGGCTACCCGTCATCATACGCACATTGGACTCACCTGGACTCCCTCACTTTGTTGATTTCCCCTGCAAATATGTCTGCTCCTCTGTGTTGTTCCCTGTAGTAGCATTGTTTGTCGTGTCGTGTTTATGCCCAGACACTGTTCTTGTTCCATTGCATGTCCGTCTATATTAAATGTTTCACTCCCTTAACCTGCTTCTCATCTCCTGCCTTGGGCCTTAACTGTCAGCAACGGGTGGTGCTGAAATATCTGGTTTGGTGTATTTCCCTGAGGAGAGGGATATAAAGTAAAGGAATCTCATACAGGCCTACATAGCTGTGTTCATTCCTGTTAAACAAGGTGACTATACTTGATAGATTGATCCCTAATCTGACATTTACAGTAAATTAACCCCAATATCTATAAATATTTCAAAAATCATCCTCCAAGATTCCTTACAGTTTAAAACTTACGTGATCTGAGCAGGAAAAACTTCAGGCTCTGGTTATGGCATGGGGACATAATTTGTCCTGGTCAGGTGACATATCATGTGATCAAGAAAAACTCCCAGCCCTACCAATGAGTCATAGCTTGATCCCTAACCTCATTCATCAGCCCCTCCCCCATGACATCCTGATGTAAATCCAGGTCACTCAGAGTTCATACTTCTGTTCTGCTGATTTCTTGTTGCCTTGTGTGGAGCAGCTGAGTTAATATCTCCACCCTCAGTATGATGGGAAAACTCTACCTTCTGCTGCTCTCTCTCTGTCTGCCATGTGTGTAGCTTGGTTTTACTCCTCATCAACCGGAATGACTGAACATTGACTTTGTTTATTGTAAACTCTCCCCTCTTGCTTTCCCTTCTAATTTCTGCTTGCCCATCTCTTCTCTTTCTCTCTCCTAATCCCTCTTTTCTTTCTTTCTCCATCAGGTTTAAATGATCAGTTATTTATTATTAAATTATTCCCTCCAGTCCAGTCCAGAAACAGCCTGGAGAAACTCTCAGTCTCTCCTGTAAGGGACCTGGATTTACATTTAGTAACTATTATGCATAAGATAACCATCAGGAAAATCACTGGAATGGATGGGGTATGCAGGGGCAAGTGCATTTGCAAAATGTGTTGAAGGACGTGTAGAAATGAGGAAAATTCCAACATTTTCATGACTATGAAGCTCTCTGGTCTGAAAGCAGAGGACTCTGTTGTGTATTACTGTGCAAGAGAGACAGTGGTGTGAGTGGAGGATCTGTACATAAACCCCTCAAAGAATCTAACTGGCAGCAGAGTCAACAGAGGGAGGTATAACATCCGTACAGCAGAAAAACATCTACTGAAGCATAATATTCTCCTGAGAGCCAAAACTACATAACTGTTGAATATCAACAAAAGGTACACATTTTCCTTAGGAGAGAGATAGAAAGTAAATAGGAATCGGATACAGGCCTTCATAGCGGTCTTCATTCATGATGAACACTTGGACTGTACATCAATAGATTGATCCCTAATCTGACATTTACAGTTAATTAACCCCAATCATGAAGGATATCTACAAATATGTAGAGAATCATCCTCCAAGAGTCCCTACAGTTTTACCAAACACCTGGACCAGATCAGGAAAAACTCTAGGCCCTGGTTATGGCATGGGGACAGACTTTGTCCGTGTCACCAGGCATGTCACGTTATCAACAAAAACTCCTGGCCCTACCAATAAGTCACAGTTTGACCCCTGACCTCAGAGTCAACAGCCCCTCCCCTATGACATATTGATGTAAATCCAGATCCCTCAGAGTTCATATATAATGTTATACTACTGACCTTTTGTTTTGTTGTCTTGTGTGGAGAAGCTGAGTTCATATCTCCACCCTCAGTATGACTTGGGAGTATGGCTAGACGTTACACTGTCCTTCTCTCAGCACATATCCAAGATGCAGGCTAAGGTTAAATCTAGACTTGGTTTCCTCTATCGTAATCGCTCCTCTTTCACCCCAGCTGCCTAACTAACCCTGATTCAGATGACCATCCTATCCATGCTAGATTACGGAGACGTAATTTATAGATCAGCAGGTAAGGGTGCTCTTGAGCGGCTAGATGTGCTTTGCCATTCGTCCATCATATTTGCCACCAATGCTCCTTATAAGACACATCACTACACTCTATAAACTGGTCATCTCTGTATACCTGTCGCAAGACCCACTGGTTGATGCTTATTTATAAAACCCTCTTAGGCCTCACTCCCTCCTATCAGAGATACCTATTGTACTGCAGCCCTCATCCTCCACATACCACACCCGTTCTATCAGTCACATTCTGTTAAATATCCCAAAAGCACACACATCCCTTGGTCCAGTGCTTCATTTTATATGGATCCTGCCGTAACAGAATCCGGCACCTCTCAGATCAACTTGCCTCCTGGTTATTTCTCCCGCCTCCCAGAAAAACCATAATGTAAAGTGCTGCGATTCTTCTGTCCAATCATCCTTCCACACTGATTTCAGACCTGCTGTCTTATTTGTAGATACAGGTTATGGGGCGGCCGGCAAGGTAAATAACTGATCTTGAAACAGGACTCGGTAGTGATGGCCAGCTAGTGAAGAGGTCCCTACTTAATCACGTCACGTAGCCTAGGCTAGCCATCTCCCTACTGAATTTGAAACTGAGGGAAAGCCAATTCAGAAATGAATAAGAAAAGGCAATCAACTTTGAAGTTTTTCAAGTCCCAAAATCATGAAAAATATGGTAAATCGAACCCGAAACGAGATGGAGAACTGTCAGTGCCGGATGAGAGGAATGAGAAGCAAACTGCTGCTGATGGCGATGCCTTAGCTAGCAGTGATTCTTATCCAGCTAGTTCAGCATCACCACTGGCACCTCAACTAGCTAGTCAGCAGATGCAATGTGGACAGAGGCTCAGTTCAAGACCAAGCAAACTTATAACCCCTGGATTGTCATGCAAAATTCAAAGCTGGGCTGTACAACATGCAAAAAGGTAGGGAGTTTGGGCCCTGAAAAGACTGGAGAGATGAAACTAGCAAAAGAGTGGGTGGAATGTACAGTAACATCCTTCGCCTCCAACGTAAAAAAGTAACAAAGAGGCCTTAGAAAAAAGGTTTTTGAACATGCTCAAACCTCGTCCCATTTAGAGGCAAGGCTATTTAGACAAGGCTAAAGAGGACACCTTAACACAGGTTGTAGTTAACACTCAAAATAAAAACATAGACACTGCAGCCAGTCTTCTCAACAGCTTACAAGGAGGCTAAACATCATAGATCCGCTCACAGTTTTGAAAGAAAATGACTGTCAGGAGTTAAATGATTAAATGAGCCTTACATGGGGTGAATTCTCCATTCCAATGTTGCTTGCTCCAACATACAGCAACACATTTCATCCGAAATGAAACAAAATCTATTTGAAAGAATTGTTCAGTGCTCTCCCAAAATCAGCCTATTGCTCGATGAGGCTACTGGTTTGAATAAAAAGAGTGCCTTGATTATGTACATCAGACAATCAGCTAGCAGATATGGACCAGCAAACATTTTTGTTGAGGTTGTTCAATTGGAGGATTTATCTGCTGTGGGAATTGTCTGTTATCTTCATTAGAGGGTGTAAATTTTACTGAGGACTTTCTCTCAAAAACCCTCATTGGAATTAAGGTGCGTCTGTCATGCTGGAACACAAGAGCTGAGTAGCAACAAGGCTGCAGGCTCTCTTCCCAAATATAACTGTTTGGCACTGAATGGAGCTGAGGGAGTGCACAGAGAGATGAGACATTCAGCTGTGCAAAATTGGCAGGATCTTGGACTCTAGATGGGTGGCATCCAGTTTTAGAACTGTAGAGTCCGTGGAAAAATGACAAAGCATTTCACCACAGCAGCTGAGGATGCCTCCCACTACGGCGTGACCCGTCAGAGCTAGAGTGGCCTCTGACCTTAGTTATTTTGTTATGTCTTTGTTTTAGTATGGTCAGGGTGTGAGTTGGGTGGGTTGTCTATGTTAGTATTTCTATGTTGTGTTTTGCGTTTGGACCTTGTATGGTTTTTAATCAGAGGCAGGTGTCGTTAGTTGTCTTGGATTGAGAATCATACTTAGGTAGCCTTTTCCCACCAGTGTTTCGTGGGTGTCTGTGTGTTTCACACCGAACTGTTTAGATTTGTTTTTTCACGTTGTTATTTTTGTATTTTTCTGTGTTCTATTGAAAGTATCATGAACACTTACCACGCTGCGCATTGGTCCTCCGATCCTTCCTACTACTCCTCGTCAGAGGAGGAAGAAGACCGTTACAGCATTTGTTAACAATCTAAGCCATATGTGTGATGCACAAGAACTATCTGAATTGTCACCCAAACTCCAAAAGAGAGACTGCACAATTATTACTGCACACAGGGCAGTCACCAGGGGGAGCGAGGGAGTTCAGTGCAATGGCAGAGCAGCCAGGTGACACACACAACTCAGCCAGACAGGGATTCAGGAGAACTCTTTCCAAGGCATTAAACTGAATGGTGGAAGACTCAGCAACAGAGTCATTGATCAGAGGGAGTTTTTCGAGAGCTTGGCGAGGAACATGGAGGCTGGAATGTTCTCTCAAGGAGGACGGGTAGTGTACAATACAGGATAAAGCCAGTTCATTGAGGAGCTGAAGGTGCTTGACACGCAATACTATCCGGAGGACTCAGGAGCACAGTATGGAGAAACAAAGATATTGTCACGGTTTTCTGTAGGTGAAAGAGAGTCGGACCAAAATGCAGCGTGTCTATTGCGATCCATGTTTAATGAAAACTGAAGAAACACAAAAAAAACGTAACGAAAACCGAAACAGCCTAATACTGGTGCAGACTAACACACGACAGACATAAGGACAGGAAAAGGAACCATCACCCCCAACACCAAACAGGCTACCTAAATATGGTTCCCAATCAGAGACAATGACTAACACCTGCCTCTGATTGAGAACCATATCAGGCCAAACACAGAAACAGACAAACCAGACACACAACATAGAATGCCCACTCAGATAACACCCTGACCATACAAAACATATAAATATACAAAGCAAACTATGGTCAGGGTGTGACAGATAGAATCTCTCTGCCAGCGGTGTGGCATTGACAGTCCCCCTATGGGCCTACAGGTAGTATAGGGACACTAATGATAATGATAAAGGATACATTCCACATGGATTCCAGCTGGTGATGTGCAGAATGTGAGGGAGGATTTTCTCAAATGAATCTGATTTGTACCTCAACCCGTGTTTCTCTGCATACCTCCACCATATCAGGACTACTCTTTCTGGACCTCGTTGGCCGTGTTTCTCTGCATACCTCCACCATATCAGGACTACTCTTTCTGGACCTCGTTGGCCGTGTTTCTCTGCATACCTCCACCATATCAGGACTACTCTTTCTGGACCTCGTTGGCCGTGTTTCTCTGCATACCTCCACCATATCAGGACTACTCTTTCTGGACCTCGTTGGCCCACCCCTGACCAAATTCAACCCAGTCCCTTATGTGTGGTCATGGATTGCTAAAGGACACAGATGTGTCACAGACATCAGGAGCAAAACAAGAAATGAGGAGAAGACACCCAAGGAAATTTACTGTGTTGTGGAAGGTTTTGGAAAACTAAGGTAGGAACATCTTTTTCCTTTTCAAACTTGTTCTGTACTGTAAAGTTAATCTGAATATGTGCTTCATATATTATCACATAGGTAGGAGGCCTTTATACTATAAAATGTGTTCCGCTGTAGCCTACATTGGTTTATTTGATTTGAAGTACATTATGATATCAAACTTCAAGTCTTGTAAGCCCCACAGCTGAGTATGTGTTCCTATGCATATGGAGGGTGTACTGCAGTGACTCTTATTAAAAATGTTGCTGTCCATTGATGTCTTGAAAATTAGGCTATAAGAAATTCAGACTTGTAAGTCCCACAGCTATACTAGAGTATGTGGGCATAGTATATACACCAACGTGTGGCCAACTCGTGACGTTGGCTGTGTGAGAAGCGCCCCAGTGTCTCTCACATAACTGGAATGAGATTCACGTTCTATGATCTCTCTCCCTCTCTGCTCCGATAGACATGAACCTGAACTCTCATCTCTCAAGCGTTGCACTTAATCATTTATTTAGACTCTATGCTGAAGGCTACCAAAATATTTGATCAACTTCCAAATATTGTTTTACAGAAGAGAGAGAAATAGACTTTTGGCTCGAGTGCATCGGCCATCACCAGTGAGTGAGCTGCCCATCATTGGCTGAGTCAGTGAAACTGGAATGCATTTTTACGACTATAATTCTCCCCTCATATTGTAGCCTACAATATGTGTCTACACACACCTAGGCTTAGGCTATTGATGGATACAAGACAAGGTTGTTTTTATTGATCTCTGATAATAAGTTTGTCAGTATCAAAGTAGCCAGCTGTTTTGATCATTTGTGTGATATTAACAAAGATTCTGCCGAAGTCTCCAGTCATGTAAAATGACGCAGAATTGCATGCAATGCGTTTATATAAGGCCAACATTTTCCCTGACATTATGCTACTAAAAATGTACCCCATGTGTACAACTTCTGTAGGTGCCCCTATTCTACCGCTCTATGCCACTACACACATGTGATGATATGAGTGGAATGCTTTGTTATGAAGGAGATTTCTATTTTCATGCATTCCGGAACTCCCCAGGTAACCCCCCTCTCTGCTCACTATTTGTTCTGCCACCTCTCAATTTACAAATTAAACACTTCCCTGGGTCGCTCCTCTTTTCAGTTCGCTGCAGCTAGCGACAGGAACAAGCTCCAAAAAAACACTAAAACTGGACAGTTTTATCTCCATCTCTACATTCAAAACTCAATTATCTCTTACTGACACTTGTGCTGTTTCACGTGATGTATTGTTGTCTCTACCTTCTTGCCCTTTGTGCTGTTGTCTGTGTCCAATAATGTTTGTACCATGTTTTGTGCTGCTACCATGTTGTGCCGTTGCCATGTTGTGTCGCTACCGTGTTGTCATCTGTTGCTGCCATGCTGTATTGTCATATGTTGCTGCGTTGTTGTCTTAGTTCTCTCTTTATGTAGAGTTGTGGTGTCTCTCTTGTGTGTTTTGTCACACACACACACACACACACACACACACACACACACACACACACACACACACACACACACACACACACATATATATAGTTTATCCCAGCCCCCATCCTGCAAAGTTTGGTACTCTCAACTCTCAACCTCTCCAGCAGAGGAACTGGGTATACCTTTATAAGCTATGGTATGAACTGGATACAGGAAACCACTGAAATGGATGGGCTGGATCAACAATACTGGAGCAGCAGGCTATGCCAAATCTCTGGAGGGACAGAATGAACTGACCAAAGACAGCTCAGTGAGCATGACACATCTGAAACTGTCTGGTCTGAAGGCAGAGGACTCTGCTGTGTATTACTGGGTACAGTAATGTGAATGTGTGATGGAGATGTACAAAAACCCCTCTGACAGGATGTGGAACATGTACCCACTGTTGTACTCCCTTGACACACTTCACTAACCCTTCTCTGTAAACAGCTGGGGTGAACAACCATATGCTTTAATATGAGATGTCCTTATATCAGAAACACTGTCTATGCTTCATGAATAGGGCCTTGAGTTTCTCTTGCAATTATTCTGAGATTTTTACATTTGGTATCTGGTTTAGGGCCATCAAAAGGCGAGAGACAACACTGCATAACAGCTTTGACTGTCTTTGTCCGATGGGGTTTGTGCAAAAGCCTGTACACCCAGAAAAGTACATTACATATTGAACTTGTTCAAAACACTTAAAAACAACTTCTATTTAATAACAAAGCAACATTTGACAATATACACAAAGTGGGTCATTCTGGCTTTGTCCTTTTTAAGGCCAAAGGTAATCAAGGAGAGGTCGAGGAGAGGCATTGTGGACGAAAATGCACTTGTATGAAATGAGACTCCCTATACTTGCACATCATCAGGCAAATTACCCCAAATAAATGTGTAAAGTGATAAAACAAATTTAGCTGGTTGTGCAATATATTTTATAGATAAATGGATAAGTAACAGTTTTAGAAACTTCAGAGTGTTTTCTATCCAAATCTACTAATAATATGCATATATTAGCTTCTGGGCCTGAGTAGCAGGCAGTTTACTCTGGGCATGCTTTTCATCCGGATGTGAAAATACTGCCCCCTATCCCAAACAGGTTATTAACAGATTTACAACATCGTTAAAGGAATATATTATGTAATTAATGCTTACATAGCTTTACAATAGCTGTACTTTTGAGATTGTTCGATATGATTCTTACCAGGTGTGCATTGTGGTCTTCAGCTCAGCCAGCCAAGTCCAATGGTTAGAAATTCTGGAGAGTCTTTGGTAATCACGTGTAAGGTCTCTGGGTATTGACTGATAGCACCAACCTATGGAGTATCATGGATCCAACCAGAAGGCATTATACCAGAGTGGCTTGGGAACATCTATCACAATGCAGGCACAGCTTACAAAGATTCACTTAAACACACGTTCAGCTTGACCAGAGACACTTTGAGAGGCACAGTGGCTTTAATAGGACAGAGTCTGCAGACTGATGACACAGCTGTCTATTACTGTTTGCGTTACCACTGTGATACAAACAAGCCCAAAACTAGTACAAAAATCCCAACAGCCATGAGTAGAAAACAAACTTAATCATATTGTATTTCCCCGACCAGAAATACTGGTGTACCATTCATAGACGTCTACATAGTAAATCAAGTGTGAAAATAGACTATTTCTCAAATAATTCCACTGTTCATTTCCCTCTACATGACATGCTGTATCTTATTTGCTCTAATAGAGGTGTCAATTCTCAAGGAAATTCAGAGTTCATACTAGCTTGCTATAGTTAACCATCGTTATTTCACTGAAAATATCA
Organism: Oncorhynchus masou masou; assembly: GCF_036934945.1. NCBI lineage: Eukaryota > Metazoa > Chordata > Actinopteri > Salmoniformes > Salmonidae > Oncorhynchus > Oncorhynchus masou. Next base: position 283,899 of record NC_088226.1, read on the forward strand.
GCATCAAGTCATTACATTCTGATACTGATTCTATGTGTAACATGTCAAAATGATACAAGTTGTTTATTTCCTCCTTTTATAACTATTTCACTCCATGCAAAGTAACTCTCCTCTCTTTGTATAAAGAGGAATATCTCACTCTCTTTCACTGAGTTCAGAAGTGCAGTTACCATCAGTTCAGCTTCAACACAAACCATGGTCCCTGCATCTCTGCTGTTGGTGCTGGCAGCTGTATCCTGTGAGTTTTGGGGGACTGATGCATCAACATTGGTGTACTTGGGAGTAATAGAGTTTTGGAAATGTAATTAACATAATATTTCATTTGTTTTGTTTTACAGGTGTGTTCTGTCAGACTAAACTCATACAGCCAGGCTCTTTGACTCTGCAGCCTGGACAGCCTCTGACCATCTCCTGTAAGGTATCTGGGTATTCTTTAACCAGTAGCAGCTACTGTACAGGTGTGAATCGCCAACCTACAGGAAAAGCACTAGAGTGGATTGGATACATTTGTCACGATGGTAACACATATGACAGTGATAAACTGAAAAACAAGTTCAGTATCTCCAGAGACACTTCCAGCAGCACAGTAACTTTAACAGGACAGAGTCTGCAGACTGAAGACACAGCTGTGTATTATTGTGCTCGCTACCCACACTGATACAAACCAGCGCAGAACCTGGACAAAAACTCCATGACATTCATATGAATATAAAGGTATCGAAACACTAAACATGACACCACAATACAAACCTGCATAACAATTCAAACACATGTCTTTATATACAATTACTGTATTACTACAGTTCCTTAGCAGTGACATTCCATCCATCAAATCTGCTCAAAGTATTAGTATCACTCTCCCCTCTTCGTCTGTTTGGTGTATTCTGTCTTTTTGTATGGAGAGTTCAGATTACATAATCATCCCTTCTTTAAGGATTTTTGCACTTTATTGAAATGCTTTCCACAATTTTATTCATTAAAGATATCAGGTCACACAGAAACAGCATATTTTCCACAATTTGGTCAAACCGTATGAGAAGTAACTATTAATGCATCCATTCCATATTCGAAAGGTTTATGATAATCTATTCCATTGCACACCGGCCCTGCTCTGCTTTTCTCAGTTGTGTCTGTTTCTCTCACACACCCCACCCCTCTTTCTTCCCCTCTGTGACCCTCACAGCTGTGTGGCACCATGCTTGGTGAACTCCAGTCTGTCACCTGGGTGTTTCAGTATCCCAGTTTAGCATCTCTGATGATTCAGATAGACAGTTAAAGTAGTTAAGTAGCCCAGGGACAGTACAATGGTTCAACCACATGAACTCGACTGGCATTTGGTTTGAATAAATGGTGAGAATGATCAAATAATCTCACAATCTGACAATTTATTCAAGGTTTAATTCATATGAAAGACCTTGTTAACAGTTGTATTAATTATATGATTTACTATTTTCAGTTATTCACTGCTACTCATCACACACAATTGTATTGACACGCCATATTCATGGTTCGTAATAAATATAACACACTTATCAAGAATTGCATTGAAAAATGAGTCCTTAAACTTTATCCCATATAAATAATTATAATCAATACATAATGTACTCACGGGAGGTGCCCAGGACAGATATGAGAAACCACAGAGCAATTTATTATTTTAGATCATTAACATAGTGTTACTTGCCCTGAAGCGAGCATAGAAGTAATTTAGCTCACCTGGTAGGCTTGTGTCACTGGGCAGCTCGCGGCTGTGCTTCCCTTTGTAATCTGTAATAGTTTGCCAGCCCTGCCACATCCAACGAGTGTCAGAGCCGGTGTAGTACGATTCAATCTTAGTCCTGTATTGATGCTTTGCCTGTTTGATGGTAGATCAGAGGGCATAGCGGGTTTTCTTATAAGCTTACGGGTTAGATTCCCGCTCCTTGAAAGTGGCAGCTCTACCCTTTAGCTCAGTGCAGATGTTTCCTTTAATTCATGGCTTCTGGTTGGGGTATGTATGCATGGTCACTGTGGGGATGACATCAACAATGCACTTATTGATGCAGCCAGTGGCTGATGTGGTGGACTCCTCAATGCCATCGGAAGAATCCCAGAACATATTCCAGTCTTTGACTGCAAAACAGTCATGTAGCGTAGCATCTGCTTCATCTGACTGATTCTTATTGACCGAGTCACTGGCGCTTCCTGCTTTAGTTTTTGCTTGTAAGTAGGAATCAGGAGGATATAATTATGGTCTGATTTGCCAAATGGAGGGCAAGGGAGAGCTTTGTATGCGTCTCTGTGTGTGTGGAGTAAAGTTGGTTTCGGATTTTTCCCCCTGGTTGCACATGTGACATGCTGGTAAAAATGTGGTAAAACTGATTTAAGTTTGCCTGCATTAAAGTCCCCGGCCACTAGGAGCGCTGCTTCTGGGTGAGCATTTTCTTCTTTGCTTATGGCCTTAGAGAGTTGGTTGATAGTGGTCTTTGTGCCAGCTTCGCTTTGTGGTGGTAGATAGACGGCTAAGAATAATACAGATCAGAACAGTGTCGAAGTAACAAAAGTTTATTACTAGTACAGGGCCAAGCAAAATGACAGGTCAAGGCAGGCAAATGTCCATAATCCAGATAGGGTTCAAAAGTTCCAGAACAGCAGGCAGAACTCAGGGTCAGAACAGGCAGGGGTCAATAACTCAGAGTAGTGGGGCAAGGTACAGGACGGCAGGCAGGCTCAGGGTCAGGTCAGGCAGAATGGTCAAAACCCGGGAAAACCTGGGAAAACCGCTGGTTGGCTTGATGAACAAAACGAACTGGCAACAGACAAACAGAGAACACAGGTATAAATACACTGGGATAATGGGGAAGAGTGGCGACACCTGGAGAAGGTTGGAGACAATAACAAAGACAGGTGCAACAGATCAGGGTGTGACACTAACAGAATGGTGTATCGAAGCTGTATGTTCTGAGAACAGAGGACTCTGCTGTATAAATGTAAAACAGACTCTTTTTTTCACATTGAAAACATTTCCTGTGAATACTAGTGTACTGTTTTTGTCACCAATGGCCTTTTTGTATATACTATTCAATACATGTTAATTATTTCCTTGATAAATGGATGTATATACAGTATGTTCCATTTCAATGAACCCACAATAAAATGAATTAATGAAGATTATCAATATTTTGAAAATCATCATGTTCCCCACAGTTCCTTCAGTCCGTGAGTCAGTTATGTGTGTGGAGAGTAGAACATGGAGTCTTTTTTAACTAAGTGACCTGATCAGGAAAAACTCTGTTCCTGGTCAGGTCATGTGATAACTTCTTGCGACGAGCAATCCCGGATCCGGGAGCGTAATCATAGCCTCAAACAAATTAGCATAACGCAGCGGACATAAATACCCCTGGAAACTTTTCCGATTCATGAAAATCGCAAATGAAATATATTCAAACACAAGCTTAGCCTTTTGTTAATCACACTGTCATCTCAGATTTTCAAAATATGCGTTACAGCCAACGCTAGACAAGCATTTGTGTAAGTTTCAGTTTTTTGCTATGCTAGGCTCTGCTGGCAGCAGGCAACATTTTCACGAAAATAAGAAAAGCAACCAAATTAGATCATTTACCTTTGAAGAACTTCAGATGCTTTCACTCAGGAGACTCCCAGTTAGATAGCAAATGTTCCTTTTTTCCAAAAATATTATTTTTGTAGGCGAAATAGCTCCCGTTTCTTCATCATGCTTGGCTGAGAAATCGACCGGAAAATGGTACCACTACAACGCCAAACTTTTTTCAAAATTAGCTCCATAATATCGACAGAAACATGGCAAACATTGTTTAGGATCCATCCTCAAGGTGTTTTTAAAGTACAACTCCTGGCCCTACTTATGAGTCATAAATTGACCTCTGACCTCATTTATCAGCCCCTCCCCCATGACATCATGATGTAAATCCAGATCCCTCAGAGTTCATATATACTTATGTTCTGCTGCTGACTTGATGTCTTGTGTGAAGTAGCTGAGTTCATATCTCTACTCTCAGTATGATGGAAAAACTCTCCCTTCTATTGCTCTCTCTCTCTCTGTCTGACCTGTGAGTTCTGCAGTACTTAATCAGCTGTCTTTTTGGAATGATTGAACATTGACAATGTTTTTTGCAAACTCTCTTCTCTTGCTATCCTTAATTTTCTGTTGCTTTTCCTAATACATTCTTCATATTTCATTCTCTCTCACCATTAGGTTTAAATGGTCTGAGTCTAGAGTCCATTCCCTCCAATTCAGTCATGAAAAAGCCTGAAGAAACTCAGTCTCTCCTGTACGGGACCTGGGGTAACCTCTAGTAGCTACAACACACATTGGGTAAGACAACCTGCAGGGAAAGCATTGGAGTGGGTAGTTTACTCTGGATTAGGTCTAGGTAACCATGCTAAAAGCTTTGATGGACGTATGGAAACGACTAAAGACTCTGAAGCTGTCTGGTCTGAAAGCAGAGGACTCTGCTGTGTATTACTGTGCATGAGAGACACAGTGGTGTGAGTGAGTGGAGGATTTGTACAAAAACCACTTAGAGAATCTAAGTCAACAGAGGGCAGTAGAGCGTCAGTACAACAGAGTAAAATCTACTGAAGTATAATATTCCCCTGAGAGCCGAAACATACAGTGTATTGTAAACAGAACTACTGTACATCAATACAAAGTACACATTTCCCTGAGGAGAGGTATAGTAAGGAGAGAGAGAATTGCATTAAGATGTCTAAAATCTGCCTTTTAAATCATGATTAAGCTTTTTATCATCCACCAAGGTTCCCCACAGTTCCTCCAAATGTTGAGTCAGTCCAGATGTCTGATGAATAGAGCCAGTCCACCCCATGACAAACTCAGGACCCAGGTTAAAGAGCTGTTTTTTTTTGTATCGTGCTTTGTATTTCTATTTAGCATTTCATATTCATATTTGTATTTATTTATTGGAAATTAACCTTGATATCAACATGACTCCCTGTCAAAACTAAAGATTAAATAAAATCTTGGCCCTACTGATGACTCATACATTTACCTCTGACCTCATTCAACAGCCCCTCCCCATGACATCATGATGTAAATCCAGATCCCTCAGAGTTCATATATACTTATGTTCTGCTGCTGACCTGTTGTCTTGTGTGGAGCAGCTGAGTTCATATTTCCACCCTCTGTAAGATGGGAAAACTCTACCTTCTGCTGCTCTCTCTCTGTCTGCCATGTGAGTTCTGCAGTACTTAATCAACTGTTCTTTGTTGAATGGCTGAACATGGACAATGTTTTTTTGTAAACTCTCTTCTCTGCTTTCCTTAATTTCTCTGCTGCTTTCCTCTAACACATTCTCCATATTTCTTTCTCTCTCCATCAGGTTTAAATGGACAAATGAGTCTGGAATCCAGTCCCTCCAGTTCAGTCCTGAAAAGGCTTGGAGAGACTTTCAGTCTATCCTGTAAGATATCTGGATTCAACTTTAACAGCCACAGCACACACTGGATACGACAGCCAGCAGGAAAATCTCTGGAATGGATGGGTTATTCTGGATTAGGCCTAGGTTACCATGCTAAAACTTTTGAAGGACGCATGGAAACGACTAAAGATAATTCCAACAGCATGATGACTCTGAAGCTGTCTGGTCTGAGAGCAGAGGACTCTGCTGTGTATTACTGGACAAGAGACACAGTGGTGTGAGTGGAGGATCTGTACAAAACCCCTCAGAGAATCTAACTGGCAGTAGAGTCAACAGAGGGCAGTAGAGCATCAGTACTGCAGAGTAAAATCTACTGAGGTATAATATTCCCTTAAGAGTCAAAACTACAGAACTACTTGTACGTCAACACAAGGTACATACCCAAAAGTATGTGGACACCTGCTCGTCAAATATCTCATTCCAAAATCATGGGCATTAATGTGGAGTTGGTCCCCCTTTGATTCTATAACAGCATGGTCAGAGTATTAACCCCAATGGAGAAGGATTACTATAAATATTTAGAAAATCATCCTCCAAGATTCCCTACAGTTTTACCAACCTCCTTGACCTGAGCAGGAAAAACTCTTTGCCCTGGTTATGGCATGGGGACATGCCATAGTGTCCGTGTCACTTCACATGTCATGTTTTGAACAAAAACTCCTGGCCCTACCAATGAGTCGTAGCTTGACCACTGACCTCAGTGTCAACAGCCCCTCCCCCATGACATCATGATTTTAATCCAGATCCCTCAGAGTTAATTTACACTTATGTTCTGCTGCTGACTTGTCTTGTCTGAAGGCAGAGGACTCTGCTGTGTATTACTGGGTACAGTGATGTGAATGTGTGATGGAGATGTACAAAAACCCCTCTGACAGGATGTGGAACATGTACACACTGTTGTACTCCCCTGACACACTTCACTAACCCTCCTCTGCAAACAGCTGGGGTAAACAACCATATGCTTTAATATGAGATGTCCTTATATCAGAAACACTGATTATGCTTCATGAAGAGTGCCTCGAGTATTTCTTTATATTATTTTGACCCCAAAAGGCTAGAGGTGACACTGCTTAAGGGCCTTGACTGTCTTGTCAGATGTGTTTGTGTAAGGCTAGAGCAAAAGCCTGCACACCCAGCATATTACATGTTGAACTTGTTCACAATGCTTAAACAACAGCCTGTGAATTGTGAAAATGCATTTTATTTAATAACAAAGCAACATTTGGCCAACATACACAAAGTAGGTCATTCTTGTTTTGGGTAATCGAGGAGAGCGGCAAGGAGAAGGAACGTGGGCGAAAATGTGCTTGTATGAAATGAGACTCTCTCCACTCGCGCATCATCAGGCAAATTACTCTTATAGGGGTAGAATCCCCAAATAAATGTCAGCTTCACCTAAATCTATTGGCACTTCAGTCATGTAAAATCTTCCCTCCATGATTGTCAAAATGGCATTAATGTTGAGCTGAACTAAAGGTTTCACCAGGTATCTCTCCTATTACCTCTTCCTCTCATACACTGTATATTTTCCACAGCAACAAATTGATGCATTATGAAGTAGAGAATGTATACCCCTCCTTCAACCACAGCACCCTCCTCTCTCCTTTAACACTCTCTCTTGCTAACCTAGATTTGCAGAATGGTTAATGTTCCAAATATCTGTGGTGAATGACACACCGAGCTAACTAACTATCTGACCTATAAAATCTGACCATGAACTCTATGGTCGTGCTGCTGTGGGGTAGGTGGTATTTTGATTGGCTATCTCCTGACGTACTAGATATCTACTTTATTAATACTCTCTCATTCTGTGGTCCCCCTGGGGAAAATACTTCGAAATCCTCCATAATCACTGTAGAACAGGTTGTATCTGATGTTGATCACTTAGTTTCTGACTGTAAGTATTGTAAAGTTAGTGATGCGTGTATGGAAAACTGTACAGCATATGTATATTTTCTGGATCCTAGACCCTCAAGATAGACTCTTCTCTAATATACAAATAAGCTCCTCTGCTATAAACTGTATATCAATGACCAGCTCTGAAGGGCAGACACACACACACACACAATCACAGACACAACCTTCATCACTGCAAAAACTCTGTCTGCCAGTAACCAGACACACACTGTCGACCATTGAACAGAGAAACATTTTTCTTACATACCTCCTTCTCCTGGCCTTACTACCACACAAGTGCAGTAATATTAATCTCTTCAAATACAGCGTACAAAACCAGTAAATCTAGTAAATAAGGTTGTTTTTGCACATGAGTTTGTAGAGTTTATTTTAATATAAAGACGTAGATGGTTTCATCAGGTTAAGTTTTTGTCTCTCTCTCTCTTCTACCTGATCTTTTTCAGATACACAGAGCATTCATTTGACCTCCTCCCCTGCTCAACTCAAAGCACCTGGAGAGTAAGTGAAACTATCTTGCCAAGTCTCTGGCTATCCCTGACAGACTATGGTACAGGTTGGATATGACAGCAGCCAGGGAAAACACTGGAGTGGATTGGGATCATCTGGAGTGGTGGATCAATCAACACTGGAGCCTCTTTTAAGAGCACATTCACCATCTCCAGAGACAGTAGTAATGTACTTAGACATCACCAGTCTGCAGGCTGAGGACACAGCTGTGTATTATTGTTGGGCATAGGCTTTTCAGTTTAAAAGTTATGGTGTTTATTTCTAAACGATTTGACTCTAAATGGCACACACTCCATTGTCATAAAGTCAACACTCCCATAGTTAATTTAACACTGATGAATACACCATTTTTTTGTTGATAAGTAAAATATTGGGATTTCTAAAAAAAATAGTCCTATGGCTTTTCTAAACATACTATTGTCCCATAAGTGAAGTGTGAAAAGTCAATATGGTTCAGAGGGTTTTCTGAAATTCATAATTGCTATCGGCTCCCGAGTGGCGCAGAGGTCTAAGGAACTGTATCTTAATGCTAGAGGTGTCCCTACAGACCCTGGTTTGATTCCAGGCTGTATCACAGCTGTGATTGGGAGTCCCATAGGGCAGTGAACAATTGGCCAGGTGGGTAGGCCATCCTTGTAAATAGGAATTTAACTGACGTTCTAACTGACAATCTAAATCTAAATATCATTTTGTGGTGCCCCGACTTTCTAGTTAATTACGTTTACAGATTAGCTCAATCAGGTAATATTAATAACGGGGAAAGGATTTTATAGAATAGCATGTCATATCACTTAATCCGGCATAGCCAAAGACACAACATCAGTTTCCCAAAAACACAGCACCCTGTCCAATTTGTTGGTAAATAAAGGGATGTCTTATCACCACAGATCCAATAATGATCAGCTCTCTCTAATTCTCTCTTTCTTTCTCTCTCTCGGAGGACCTGAGCTGTAGGACCATGCCTCAGGACTACCTGGCATGATGACTCCTTGCTGTCCCCAGTCCACCTGGCCGTGCTGCTGCTCCAGTTTCAACTGTTCTGCCTGCGGCTATGGAACCCTGACCTGTTCACCGGACATGCTACCTGTCACAGACCTGCTGTTTTCAACTCTCTAGAGACAGCAGGAGCGGTAGAGATACTCTTAATGATCGGCTATGAAAAGCCAACTGACATTTACTCCTGAGGTGCTGACTTGCTGCACCCTCGACAACTACTGTGATTATTATTATTTGAGACCATGCTGGTCATTTATGAACAGTTGAACATCTTGGCCATGTTCTGTTATAATCCCCACCCAGCACAGCCAGAAGAGGACTGGCCACCCCTCATAGCCTGGTTCCTTTCTAGGTTTCTTCCTAGGTTTTTCCCTTTCTATGGAGTTTTTCCTAGCCACCGTTCTTCTACCCCTGCATTGCTTGCAGTTTGGGGTTTTAGGCTGCGTTTCTGTACAGCACTTTGAGATATCAGCTGATGTAAGAAGGGCTATATAAATAAATTGGATTTGATTTGATCAGCAAATGTGTCTGAGCCATATTGATGTGGAGAGTGCTCGTCTGTTTCTGCCTGAATAGTGGTGTGCTCCACATTTTAACGGGCCAGTCAGAATCACATGTTCCACTTGTCCAGCTACATCCTAGCGGGAAGACTATAATTAACACATGTTGACATTCCCAAATAAGATTCATTAGATCGTGGTATAGAGATATTACTTGGGTTGTGACAATTACAGGTTTGGAATAAAGTTCACCGGGGTTGGATTAGAATTGGTTATGGTACACGGTGTCTAGGTTCTAAAATAATTTGAGTACACCAATGTTTACAATCAATTCCACCTCTTATTTCTTTTGTCGCTGACAAATCACCATTAATGCATTTTTCCTTCATAGTTTTACCCGGTGAAGGTTTACTCCATGAAGTTTCATTTGATAAGAGCACTTCCAGTGCACATAGAAAGTCATTAGAGCTGGCTTCCACTGAATATTGTTAGAATTTTGAGATCGCTGTGTGTGTAAAAAGACTACGTACACAACAGGAGATATTTTCCACCATCAGTTTAGTATTTACTGTATAATTAAGCAGTGACCACCAAGTGTTTCCCTCGTGGTTCCGCCTGTGACGCTCATACAGTGTATTTTTTTATATATTTTATTTAACCACGAAGGTCAATTGAGAACAAGTTCTCATTTACAACTGCGACCTGGCCAAGATAAAGCAAAGCAGTACGACAAAAACAACAACACAGAGTTACACATAAATAAACGTATCGTAAATAACACAAAAGAAAATAAAAATAGAAAATTCTATCTACAGTGTGTGCAAATGTAGAAGTGTAGGGAAATAGGCAATAAATAGGCCATAGAGGTGAAAACAATTACAATGTAGCATTAATACTGGAGTGATAGATGTGCAGATGATGATGTGCAAGTAGAGATACTGGGGTGCAAAAGAGCAAGAGGGTAAGTAATAATATGGGGACGAGGTAGTTGGGTGAGCTATTTACAGATTGGCTGTGTACAGGTACAGTGATCGGTAAGCTGCTCAGACAGCTGATGCTTAAAGTTAGAGAGTGAGATATGACTCCAGCTTCAGAGATTTTGCAATTCGTTCCAGTCACTGGCAGCAGAGAACTGGAAGCAAAGACAGCCAAAGTAAGTGTTGGCTTTGGGGGTGACCAGTGCAACGTACCTGCTGGAGCGCGTGCTATGGGTGGGTGTTGCTATCGTGACAAGTGAGCTGAGATAAGGTGGGGCTTTACCTAGCAGAGACTTATAGATGACCTGGAGCCAGAGGGATTGGCGACGGATATGTAGTGAGAGCCAGCCAACGAGAGTATAGAGGTCTCTGTGGTGGGTAGTAAATGGGGCTTTGGTGATAAAATGGATGGCACTGTGATAGACTACATCCAGTTTGATGAGGAGAGTGTTGGGGGCTATTTTGTAAATGACATCGCCGAAGTCAAGGATCGGTAGGATTGTCAGTTATTTGAGGGTATGTTTTGCGGCATGAGTGAAGGCTTTGGTACGAAATAGGAAACCGATTCTAGATTTATTTTTGGATTGGAGATGCTTAATGTGAGTCTAGGTATTTATAGTTGTCCGCATATTCTAAGTCAGAACCGTCCAGAGTATTGGTGCTGGATGGGCTGGCAGGTGCGTGCAGCGATCGTTTGAAGAGCATACATTTAGTTTTACTTGCATTTAAGAGCAGTTGGAGGCCACTGAAGAAGAGTTGTATAGCATTGAAGCTCGTCTGGAGTTTAGTTAACACAGTGTCCAAAGAAGGGGCAGAAGTATGTAGAATGGGGTCATCTGCATAGAGGTGGATCAGAGAATCACCAGCAGCAAGAGCGACATCATTGATGTGTACAGAGAAAAGAGTTGGCCCGAGAATTGAACTCTGTGGCACCCCCATAGACTGCCAAAGGTTCGGACAACAAGCCCTCCGATTTGACACACTGAACACTGTCTGAGAAGTAGTTAGTAAACTAGGCGAGGCAGTCAATTTGAGAAACCAGGGCTGTTGAGTCTGCCGATAAGAATGTGGTGATTGACAGAGTCGAAAGACTTGGCCAGGTCGATGAAGACAGCTGCACATCGATGCCGGTTATGATGTCATTAAGGACCTTGAGCGTGGCTGAGGTGCACCTATGACCAGCTCGGAAACCAGATTGCATAGCGAAGAAAGTACCGTGGAATTTGAAATGTTCGGTGATCTGTTTGTTAACTTGTATTTATTTCGAAGACCTTAGAAAGGCAGGGTAGGATATATATAGGTCTATAACAGTTTGGGTCTAGAGTGTCTCCCCCTTTGAAGAGGGGGATGACTGCGGCAGCTTTCCAATATTTGGGGATCCCAGATGATACGAATGAGAGGTTGAACAGGCTAGTAATAGAGGTTGCAACAATTGCGGTGGATAATTTTAGAAAGAGAGGGTCCAGATTGTCTAGCCCGGCTGATTTGTAGGGGTCCGGATTTTGCAGCTCTTTCAGAGCATCAGCTATCTGGTTTTGCGTGAAGGAGAAATGGGGGAGGCTTGGGCAAGTTGCTGTGGGGTGTGCAGAGCTGTTGACCAGGGTAGGGGTAGCCAGGTGGAAAGCATGGCCAGCCATAGAAAAATGTTTGTTGTAAATGTTAATTATCATGGATTTATCGGTGGTGACAATGTTTCCGAGCCTCAGTGCAGTGGGCAGCTGAGAGGAGGTGCTCTTATTGTTATTATGATTATTATTCTCTGAGAACTTTTTGGAGTTTGTGCTACAGGATGCAAATCTCTGTTTGAAAAAGCTAGCCTTTGCTTTCCTAACCGCCTGTGTATATTGGTTCCTAACTTCTCTGAAAAGTCGCATATCGCGGGGGCTATTTGATGCTAATGTACCTTTATTTTTTATTTAACTGGGCAAGTCAGTTAAGAACAAATTATTTTTCTATTAAAACCCTTGATTTCTTTAAAAAACTGCCTTGTTCAGGGGCAGAACAACAGATGTTGTATCTTGTCAGCTGTGGGATTTGATCTCACAACCTTTTGGTTACTAGTCCAATGCTATAACCACTAGGCTACGCTGCCACCCCTAATGCAGAATGCCACACAATGTTTTTGTGCTGGTCAAGGGCAGTCAGAGACAGAGAGTCTGATATTTCCTTAAAGGCAAATTACATTTTCTTTTAAAACCCTTGATTACTCAAAAAAATATACTTTACTACCAACATTAAAATATATTACTGTTATTAAAAGTTGACTATATTAAACTATAACTCTGTTTTTTTACTAAAGTTAAATAAAGGTAAAAAAATAAATAAAAAAAACTACCTCATTAAGCTGGTTGAGAGAATGCCAATTGTGTGCAAAGCTGTCATCATGGCTATTTTGAAGAATCTAAAATCTTAATTATATTTTGATTTGTCTAACACATTTTTGGCTACTAATTGATTCCGTATGTGTTATTTCATAGTTTTGATGTCTTCACTATTATTCTACAATGTGGAAAATAGTACAAATAAAGAAAAACCCTTGAATGAGTAGGTGTGTCCAAACATTTGACTGATACTCTATATCTTAATTATACTATAAATATACAATCAAAAAAAAAAAAAAAAGTACTTTAAATTCATAGTTCTTTCATTCACCATCACTACACTCAAACACACTCACTGTAATTTAGTATATTCATTCATATAGACTTGGAGTTGCTTTTTTGTTGAAGCATTGTTTTAGTTTTTTTCTTGAAACTCTGTTTGTTAGTGATCAAGTACACAGTAAGTATAGTTTCAGTGCCAATAATAAGTATGGAAGTACTTCCGGAATTCCTATTCAGAAGGGTGCAGAGAAAGTCGACAATGATAAGGGAACATAGGAGGCAGCATTTTCACTTTTGGATGAAAGGAGTGCCCAGAGTAAACTGCGTCCTAGACAAAAACCTGAGAAGAAATCCAAACAGGAAGTGAGAACTTGATTTTGAAAACAGTGCCATTTGATGTCCATTTTAGATATGGATGTTATTTTCCACCATCATTTGCAAATAAATGCATTAAAATTCCTACAATGTGATTTTCTGGATTTTTTTTCTCATTTTGTCTGTCATAGTTGAAGTGTACCTATGATGAAAATTACAGGCCTCTCTCATCTTTTTAAGTGGGAGAACTTGCACAATTGGTGGCTGACTAAATACTTTTTTGCCCAACTGTATTAGGATACCAACAATGCAAGAAACTATCCATATAATTACTGTCCCATTATTGATGCCTTTAATAACCCCAACCATTTTCCACTACATTTAACATTTAAGTCATTTAGCAGACGCTCTTATCCAGAGCGACTTACAAATTGGTGAATTCACCTTCTGACATCCAGTGGAACAGCCACTTTACAATAGTGCATCTAAATCATTAAGGGGGGGGTGGTGAGAAGGATTACTTATCCTATCCTAGGTATTCCTTGAAGAGGTGGGGTTTCAGGTGTCTCCGGAAGGTGGTGATTGACTCCGCTGTCCTGGCGTCGTGAGGGAGTTTGTTCCACCATTGGGGGCCAGAGCAGCGAACAGTTTTGACTGGGCTGAGCGGGAACTGTACTTCCTCAATGGTAGGGAGGCGAGCAGGCCAGAGGTGGATGAACGCAGTGCCCTTGCTTGGGTGTAGGGCCTGATCAGAGCCTGGAGGTACTGCGGTGCCGTTCCCCTCACAGCTCCGTAGGCAAGCACCATGGTCTTGTAGCGGATGCGAGCTTCAACTGGAAGCCAGTGAAGAGAGCGGAGGAGCGGGGTGACGTGAGAGAACTTGGGAAGGTTGAACACCAGACGGGCTGCGGCGTTCTGGATGAGTTGTAGGGGTTTAATGGCACAGGCAGGGAGCCCAGCCAACAGCGAGTTGCAGTAATCCAGACGGGAGATGACAAGTGCCTGGATTAGGACCTGCGCGCTTCCTGTGTGAGGCAGGGTCGTACTCTGCGGATGTTGTAGAGCATGAACCTACAGGAACGGGCCACTGCCATGATGTTGGTTGAGAACGACAGGGTGTTGTCCAGGATCATGCCAAGGTTCTTAGCGCTCTGGGAGGAGGACACAATGGAGTTGTCAACCGTGATGGCGAGATCATGGAACGGGCAGTCCTTCCCCGGGAGGAAGAGCAGCTCCGTCTTGCCGAGGTTCAGCTTGAGGTGGTGATCCGTCATCCACACTGATATGTCTGCCAGACATGCAGAGATGCGATTCGCCACCTGGTCATCAGAAGGGGGAAAGGAGAAGATTAATTGTGTGTCGTCTGCATAGCAATGATAGGAGAGACCATGTGAGGTTATGACAGAGCCAAGTGACTTGGTGTATAGCGAGAATAGGAGAGGGCCTAGAACAGAGCCCTGGGGACACCAGTGGTGAGAGCGCGTGGCGAGGAGACAGATTCTCGCCACGCCACCTGGTAGGAGCGACCTGTCAGGTAGGACGCAATCCAAGCGTGGGCCGCGCCGGAGATGCCCAACTCGGAGAGGGTGGAGAGGAGGATCTGATAGTTCACAGTATCGAAGGCAGCCGATAGGTCTAGAAGGATGAGAGCAGAGGAGAGAGTTAGCTTTAGCAGTGCGGAGCGCCTCCGTGATGCAGAGAAGAGCAGTCTCAGTTGAATGACTAGTCTTGAAACCTGACTGATTTGGATCAAGAAGGTCATTCTGAGAGAGATAGCGGGAGAGCTGGCCAAGGACGGCACGTTCAAGAGTTTTGGAGAGAAAAGAAAGAAGGGATACTGGTCTGTAGTTGTTGACATCGGAGGGATCGAGTGTAGGTTTTTTCAGAAGGGGTGCAACTCTCGCTCACTAATAATGGAAGTTATTTTATTCCGGCAAATATCACTTGTCGCTCGACGCCTCTCACTCTCTCCACCTCTCTATTATACAAACAGTCTCTCATTGTGTGTCCAATAGATTATCCCTCTGAGTCCTGGAGAGGAGAGGAGTGCATCTCCCACCAGTTCAGCTTCAACACAAACCATGTTCCGTGCATCTCTACTGCTGCTGCTGTCAGCTGCCTCCTGTGAGTCTCTTTGGATCTTGGGAAAAAACACATCAATGAAAATTGAATAAGACTGATATAATTTGACACTATTTGGAGCTTGTAATTATCGCTTCCTTCTTTCTCTTCTCAAAGGTGTTCACTGTGAAGAACTCACTCAGCCAGCCTCTATGACTGTCCAGCCAGGTCAACCATTGACCATCTCCTGTAAGGTCTCATATTCTGTTACTAGCTATTGGACAGCTTGGACCCGACAACCTACAGGGAAAGGACTGGAGTGGATTGGGCAAATATATACTGGAAACACAATCTACAAGGATTCACTGAAAAACAAGTTTGGACTCACTTTAGACTCCTCTTTAACAGGACAGAATCTGCAGACTAAAGACACAGCTGTGTATTATTGTGCCAGAGACTCACTGTGATATAAACCAGGGATGAACATGTAAAAAACACTCATCCCTTAAACAGTTGGAGCAATGGTGATATTAACCTTTTTAATGTAATAAAATATAGTCAAATCCCCCCAATGGAATGACTAATTTAGTTTATACTACATTGGTGTCTTTTAAATTATAATAAATGATTGGCTTAGACAAAATATATATGTTTGCTCAATGTATAGCTCCAACCTTCTCCAAAATATAACATATATAAGTTCCAAACTCAAAATGTCCAAACTGTGGACCTTCTTTATTAGACAATATAATATCAGCTTCAGTATGCTCACCTCTACAGTATAACCCCTCCCTCCATCCATCTCTCTACGTCAATGCAAACCCACCCTCTTGTTCTTTCCCTACTTAAACAGTGTCTGTCTGTCTGTCCTAAGAGGCCCTCTGAGTCCTGGAGAGTAAAGAAGAGCAGTGCCTACCTGTTCAGCTTCAACACAAACCATGTTCCCTTCATCTCTGCTGCTGCTGGTAGCTGCCTCCTGTGAGTCTCTCTGTTAATACAAATTGAGATTATTACAACTCTGGAATTATCATTTCTAATTTCGGACGAAAATTGACAATGATGTGTATTGATGTATGTTCCTCATTACAGGTGTCTACTGTGATATTGAACTCATCCAGTCTGGTCCAGTGGTTATAGAACCAGGAGTGTCTTTCAGCATCTCCTGCAAATTCTCTGGGTTTTCTATATCTTCTTATTGTCTTGGATGGATACGACAAGCTGAAGGGAAAGCTTTGGAGCATGTTGGTTATACATGCAGTAGTAGTGTTTCCACAGTAGATTCACTGAAGAGCAAGATCACTTCTAGATATGACAGTTCCAGCAGTACAGTGTTTCTTAAAGGGAACAACTTCCAGACTGAAGACACAGCTGTGTATTATTGTGCTCGGTGGACACAGTGATACAAATCAGCACCAGAGCTTTACAAAAACTCTTCCTCCAGGGATTCATTGTAGCTTATAATAAGGACTTATTAAATGAAATGAAACAGAGAACTCTTTCAATATCACATTTGTAAACAATTATAAGCTCAGTGCTGGCGGTGTTGGAAATTAATATCTGAGTTGTGTGCCTTGATAAAGGTGGCCTTTAATAAAGGTGGCCTCAACAATACTGCACAATAAGGTCTAATCTCTGTATATTCAAAAAGACACAAAGAACAAATAGTATGTTAGAACAATATTTGTATAAAAAAACTTCATATCCTTGACACTCATGGGTTATGATGTAAAAAATATTGGCAGAGTGTAAAGCTCATTGTATAAGAGTCCTGCCTAACATTTTCCTGCAGTATAAGTCTGTCTTTTTACATGGACAATACATTATGTTTGAAGCTTTGGTTTTTCTATTTAAATTTTGAGGTTGGATATAAACACGTTAGCACATGGGGCGTACTGATTGGTGTCACCTCGTTAGTCAGTATGTGTTACACCTGTGCTGGCTTGTCCACCTCGTTTGTCGGAAGGTGTTTCACCTGTGCTTGCCCAGGTGATATTTAGGAGTGGCTGGCCCAGTATGCTCCCTATTTGAGTTCTAGAAGATTTTTTATTTTATTTTTTTATCTTCCCTGTTTTTGTTTAGCTTTTTGGTTTGCTTCCTGTTTTAAGTTTACTGTGGGTTTTTATTTTGTTTTCCTCTTCTTGGGTAAATTAATTTGGCACTCATGGTGGGTTTAAGTTTCCAGTTGTTGATGCTAGTCAACTTTCAGTCGACACCCCCATGAGTGTCTTTAAGAACCCCTCTTGAAACTCCACGTTTCGTTTTTTTGGACTCTGTTAGTTTCACCTTCTGTTTGAGCGACAATTTTTGGTATCCTGCTGGGGAATGTAACAATTGATATTTATAGCTTGTACAGATTAAATATTTTTTTCATTTTATATATCCTCTCCGTATGCAAATTTCATATAGCTCCTCTTTCTTTAACTCCCTCTACCTCCTTATATAAAAACCTCTCTGTATCTGAGAGTCCTAGTATGCCTCTGTATCTGAAGTTCTGAAGAGCAGCTCACCAGTTCAGTTTAACACAAATGTCATGATCGTCGTAGTGAGGAGACCAAAGCGCAGCGTGATGTGAATACATTTTTTAACCTCTTGAATCTAGGGGTCACTTTTTTTGGAAAAATAACGTTCCCAAATTAAACGGGCTATTTTGTCAGGACGAGATGCTAGAATATGCATATAATTGACAGCTTAGGATAGAAAACACTAAAGTTTCCAAAACTGTAAAAATATTGTCTGTGAGTATAACAGAACTGATATTGCAGGCGAAAGCCTAAGAAAAATCCAATCAGGAAGGGACTCTTATTTAGAAAGCTCTGCGTTCCTATGCGTCCCATATTAAGCAGTAAATGAGATATCAAGCAGATTCCTTTTTCTATGGCTTCCCAAATGTGTCTAGTGTCACACTACATAGTTTCAGGCTTATTTAGAAAAATGAGCCTGAACGTCAACATTGCGTCAGCTGGAGTCTCTCAGTCTTTTGTGCGTAAAGGACAAATGCGGCCATTGTTTCTCTCTTTCCTACTAAGAAGCCATCTGTCCCGGTTGATATAATATTGAATAGATATTTGAAAAACACCTTGAGGATTGATTATAAACAACGTTTGCAATGTTTCTGTCAATATTATGGAGCTAATTTGGAATATTTTTCGGCGTTGTCGTGACCGCAATTTCCGGTCGATTTCTCAGCCAAGCTATTTCGGCTACAAAAATAATATTTTTGGAAAAAAGGAACATTTGCTATCTAACTGGGAGTCTCGTGAGTGAAAACATTCGAAGCTCAAAGGTAAACGATTTAATTTGATTGCTTTTCTGATTTCCGTGACCAGGTTGCCTGCTGCTAGCTAGGCATAATGCTATGCTAGGCTATCGATAAACTTACACAAATGCTTGTCTTGCTTTGGCTGTAAAGCATATTTTCAAAATCTGAGAAGACAGGGTGATTAACAAAAGGCTAAGCTGTGGTTCAATATATTTCACTTGTGAATTCATGAATAGGAATATTTTCTAGTAATATTGATGTCCGTTGCGTTATGCTAATTAGTGTCAGTTGATGACAACGCTCCCGGATCTGGGATGGGTAGTACCAAGAATGAATGGACGAAAAAACCGACGAACACGACCTCTAAAGAAACTGCGTGCTAACATCACAGAGTAAGAACCCACGAAATACCCAAAGATGGCTGCATAAATATGGTTCCCAATCAGAGACAACGATAAACAGCTGCCTCTAATTGATTACCAATCTTGGCAACCATAGACATACATAAAGACCTAGATGGTAAACAACCCCATAAACCTACAAAACCCATAGACAGTACAAAAACACATACATCACCCATGTCAATCCCTGACCTAACCAAAATATATAAAGAAAACAAAGAATACTCAGGTCAGGGCGTGACAACAAACTATGTTCCCTGAATCTCTGCTGCTTCCTGTGGGTCTCTTTTTTTAAATGATTTATGGTGAATACATTTACTAATTGAGTTTTAGATACTGTTTTAACAACATCTGTGATTTCTTTCAACAGGCGTTTATGGTCAGACATTTACTGAGTCGGGACCAGTAGTTGAAAGGCCTGGAGAATCCCACCAACTGACCTGTACAGCCTCTGGGTTCACATTCAGTAGCTACGACATAGCTTGGATCAGACAGGCTCCTGGGAAAGGACTGAAGTGGGCTGCTTATATACATCTAGTAATCCAATCTCTTACTCCCAGTCAGTCCAGGGTAGATTAACTATCTCCAGCGATGACTCCAGCAGTAAGCTGTACCTACAGATGAACAGCCTGAAGAGTGAGAACACAGCAGTGTATTGCTGTGCTAGAGAGTCACAGTGGTTAAACTAATGGGAGAAGCCGTACAAAAAGCATTTCCCCATTCAACACAGACAACCTAATTTTTTTAAATGAATGATTTAATAGCAAAATGTTCACAAGCACCCCATATGTTTAAAAAAACAACTTGATAAATATAGTATACAGTAGGTGTAATGGCTTTCTTCTGTTGAAGGAGGAGCGGACCGAAATGCAGCGTGGTATGTTTGAGACATGTTTAATGAAGAACGAAAAAACTCGAACAATACAAAAACAACAAACGGTACGTGAAAACCTAAACAGTCCTATCTGGTGAAGAGACAGGAACAATCACCCACGACAACACTCAAAGAATATGGCTGCCTAAATATGGTTCCCAATCAGAGACAACAATAATCACCTGACTCTGATTGAGAACCGCCTCAGGCAGCCATAAACTACGCTAGACATCCCACAAAACCCCAAGACAAAAACACACCACAATAACCCATGTCACACCCTGGCCTGACCGAATAAATGAAGAATAAACATAATATATTTCGACCATGGTGTGACAGTAGGATTACCAATAACAAGAAACAGTGTTTATCCATTCCAGTTTCATCTCCCATAAGTGTAGTGTTAAAAACTGGCACATTATCACATTTTCCCCCCATTTTGCACTGATATTCCCAGTCCTTTATACCTGATTGTCATTATTCAAATGTAATCTAAACCCTGTCTCTCCCTCTTCCTTATATAAACAGGCTCCATATGTGTGTATCAAAATACATCCCTCTGAGTCCTGGAGAGTAGAGAAGAGCATCTCCAACCGTTGTGCCTGTCCCCACAAACCATGTCCCTGCATCTCTGCTGCTGGCAGCTGTTGTCTGTGAGTGTCTATATTACAGGCACAATAAGGAAAATTGGATCAGACTTTAATGTAATGCTAAAATCATGTTACTTGGATTTTTAATATTGTTCATTATTTCCTTTCAACAGGTGTACAGAGTTATGAACTCACTCAGCCAGCCTCCATGACTGTCCAGCCAGGTCAACCACTAACCGTCTCCTGTAAGGTCTCATATTCAGTAGTAGATTGCATACAGCTTAGATTCGACAGCCTGCAGGGAAAAAACTGGAGTGGATTGGATATAACTAAAGTGGTGGAAGCATAGCTTATAATTATGAACTGAAAAACAAGTTCTGCACCACCAGCAGCACTTCCAGCAACATGCTGTTTTAAAAGGACAGAATCTGCATACTGAAGCTGTCTATTATTGTGCTCGCCTCCACAGTGATACAAACCAGCACCAGACCTGTACTAAAACTCATTGCTCCATGAACAGTTATACTATATATACTGTATATATACATTATCTACCAGATGGGGGTGATCTAAGTCTGATTGTAAACTCAAACCTCCCTTGATCTAATGACTCTACAATATTTGCAACATAAAGGTTGGTCATGAAACAACACAGGTTAATCATGTGATATAAAACAATAAAACACAGAACATCAATCTCCACTATATTATCATAACCTCATAAACTGTCACAGTGGAAACCATTTTAATAAAGGTGATCATCAGAATACACATGATTACTCGTATCATCAAAGTCTATAAAAATATTCTTACATATACCCACATAAAAGGTATATATAGTAAAATATGTTTTCCTTGAATAGATACAGTATTTCATTTCTACTGTTTCAGTGTCTCCCTGTCTGGTCTCCCGATATGCCCAGTCAACCCCCACTCTGGGAATAGACGGCACAAGACCCATAGACTCCACGACTCTGACCAGCGATGGTGTAAACCTGCAGGACCAATGGACGTCTGAGCTGGCTGAGGTGAATGATCTCACAACCGATGCATTTTTCTCGTATATACTCTCCAATCACCATGTGTAAAAGTGTGGCTACAGAGGCCTTGATGGTGTCCATCAAAATAGTACTGACCACCCCATCAAACACGTCCTCAGGCTGTGTACATGTAGGGGGTGTCGCGGGTCTTGCCAGGGGGGAGTAGAATGTTGGGCTGCGAGGCATAGAGTCCTTAGGGTCTGGGCCCCATGACGTTTCGGAGTCCTGGTATGTGGTAGGAATATCCATGGCATATGCGTAAGTGAAGAACTGTAGGTTTTAAGGACCCTCCTTTTATTGTTGAACCAGCCCTCTGGGTATCAGGGCGTGGTTAACGCAGCCGCGTACTTAGTTTTCTTCGGGGGATGACCCTTCTGACGATGTACCTTCTTGGGGCTCCTTTGAATCATAATCCTCGGGATTCGTATCTATTATGCACTTCCTTAGCCGAACAATGCTCTGTCGCTGTTGACTCTGTACAAATAGAGCGTCCAACAACTCTAACATTTTCAATTCCATTAAATCCCAACTTTTAAAAGGAATAAGCATGCCCAACCTAAAATCCCCAGTCAGACCTCCATCACGAATGTTTTGGTTGCGGGTTTCCTCGTTGCTGATATAGAACTCCACGTAGCCACATGGAAGTCCATTCTTTCTTTGTATTTTCACCCTGTGAAATATTCTTCCTGAGGAGTCAGGGGTACCTTCCCTGTGAACAAGCTATACCCCTTGGTGATAAGTCTCAGTTCGGGACACACAACCTTGCGAAAAACCGCCCAGTCTTCAAGCCCATAGTCCACTCCTAATGTCTGTTCGGTATATTCTTCTCCTTCGGCTATCGTATAGAGTTTCACTCTTCAGGCCAGGTAATCAAACTGATACCCCCATTGCTGTCCATTAGACATCAGCACTTGATATTTCAGCGCAGTTGCGGGCGGTATCTGGGTTCTATACACACTTAGAAACCACTTTTTTGGCACATCGTATATTGTGGCTTTAACATACAAAACAATTCTCAAATCGACCGGACAAACTGTGTTCTTCTCGAGCAAGTTGGAACAAACGGTGCTCTGTGCGCAACGCGTGCCTGAAAGTGCATGTATTTTCTCGCGACACCCAGTATTTTGCCTGCCAAAGGGTCAAAGCTCGCGGGATTTGCACAATTAAACGCTCTACTCATAGAAGACATCTCGCGGAAGACATAGAAACTGATCCCAGATCCATAGCTGGTTGGGAAGGGTGGGGGCGATGACGTCAAAGTTGGCCCAACTTTCCTGATGAGAAAAATAGTTTGGGAGATTGGCTGCTCTGTGAGTTCTGCTATACATACAGACATAATTCAAACGGTTTTAGAAGCTTTAGAGTGTTTTCTATTCAATAATAATTATTATATGCATATATTAGCAATTTTGGACAGATTTTTTTCCAGTTTACTATGGGCACGCAATTCATCCAAAGGGGGCAGTATTGTCCCAAGCCTTAACAGGTTTTAAACTTGTCCCTTTCTCTATGTTTCAGCCGCGGTCCTGCTTCTGTCATCACAGCTTTGCCACTGATCACAAAATCCATGTTTATTTAAAAAATCTTGTTTACTGTTCTGGGGTCGCATGTCTTGTTCTGGACTTTATTTATAATGCGTCTGCCACAGCCAATACCCCGGACATTCCTGTTTCATAGACAACAGCCCTAAGGTCAATAAAACAGGGGGGTGGGGGGGTCATACTCTTTGAAATGTTCAAACACATCCCCGCAGTTCAAAGAGGTCCCTAGACATCAATCAGCATGACAACTTCAAAGGAATAGATGCAATATAGATATAAAATAACACACCCTCTAACACGTGACAACAGGAACAGGATGTCCTGTCCGGGTGCCCATATTTGGGCATGTACGCATCATCTGGACGTAGGTCATAAATCAACATTTTGACCCGTGCCGTCTACTTTATTCTGTCTACCCACATAAAATGTATATATAGTAAAATATGTTTTCCTTGAATAGATACAGTATTTCATTTCTACTGTTTCAGTGTCTCCCTGTCTGGTCAGAACGGAGCGGCATCAAACACCTGGAAACCATGTGTTTGATGAATTTAATCCAATTATCTGATTCCACTCCAGTCATTACAACGAGCACGTTCTCCCCAATTAAGGTGCCACCAACCTCCTGTGCTCTATGTCAATGCAAACCAACCCTCTGGTTCTTCCCTACTTTAACAGTGTATGTCTGTCTCTCATTAGATGCCCTCTGAGTCCTGGAGAGTAAACTCCCACCATTTCAACTTCATAAAAACCATGTTCCCTGCATCCTGACTGTAGTCTGATCAGTATTTATTTTTATTTAACTAGTCAAATCAGTTAAGAACAAATTTCAACTTATTTTCAATGACAGCCTAGGAACAGTGGGATAACTGCCTGTTCAGGGGCAGAACGACAGATTTGTACCTTGTCAGCTCTGGGATTTGAACTTCCAACCTTCTGGTTACTAGTCCAACGCTCCAATGACTAGGCTACCCTGCCACCCCAAAAAAAGTACAACTTGTGTTGTTGTGATACTGATGTGACTCCTTGATTGATCTGACCTGTCATTCCTCTCCCTCCTCAGGTGTCCATTGTCAGGTCGTTCTCACAAAGACTGAACAGTCAGTCCAGGGGAGCCCCGGGGGATCCCTTAAACTCACATGTGCCTGAAGTGGATTTACTCTAAGCAGCACTAATATGTACTGGATCCACCAAGAAACTGGAAAATGACTTGAATGAATCATTTACTATTATTCTGACACTGACGAGCAATGCCCCGGTTGTACAGGGTCAATTCACTGCATTGAAGGACAGCACTAATTTATTTCTGCACATGAGCCAGTTGAAGTCAGAGGACTCTGCAGTGTATTACTGTACTAGAGACTCACTATAATTAAACTAATGAGAATAGCCGTACAAAAACCATCTGGTAGAGAAAGGAAGGACCTGCACAAACACACAGACACTCGTATGGTATGACCAGTAGACCATGACAAGTGGACACATGAGGAACAATTCTAATGATCAAATAATAGCACAATGATGCACATGTTAAATACATGGTGCTAGAGTTGTTGATGCACCAACAGGGGGCACTCTCTCTCCATATGATTAAAATAAAGACCAGTACTGATGAAGGCTCTGCTATTTAAATATATTACAAGAAAAAAAAGTAATAAATGGATGTTGATTCAAAGTACTTTTGTTTGTCAAAGTGAAAGCAGTGTCTTAAATATGTTTCATCCACCACAAGTATGAACTAATGCTGTAAATAGTGTTTCATTCAGTTATATTTTACATTAAAAATATAATCTAAAGAGGGTCTCTGAGTTTTCAGATTTCAATCGTTGTGTCCAGTAAGAGTGGTAGAAACATCTCTAGGATGATCATTGGAAACAGAATGCACCTGGTCTCAATTTTGAGTCTCATAGCAAAGGGTCTGAATACTTATGTAAATAAGGTATAAGGTAATACGGTTGTTCATGCTTTGTCATTATGTGTGTAGAGTGATTTATTGAATCCATTTTACAATAAGGCTATATTGTATCAAAATGTGGAAAACGGGAAGGGGTCTGAATACTATCCGAATGCACCGTATGTACAGTACGTGCAAATATTATGAGTACATTATGCATACATAATGCATCCAGTGATGTATCAGACACCTGTCTTTAATGGACAGACAGAGCTCAAAAAACACCCTTCTTCTGCTATATCAATGCCCTGTTCTGATACAACCTTCATCACTGCAACCACCCTGTTCGGTAGAAACCAGACAGACACTGCCAGAGATCAAACATGTTTCTTACATCCCTACTCCTCCTGGCATTCCTGCCATGTAAATTGGGGGATCTTCAGATTACAAAGCTATAATTTTCCTAACATAACTCTTCAGATATTTTAATATCTGATCAATTCGTCTTCTAATTAATGAATTATTCTTTACCTCACATTAGTCTCATTCCAAACGTCATAAATTGTTGGTTATCTGCACGAATCCAGCCTTTACTATGAATCTTCCATACATCAATTGTCTTAATCATTTACTAACCAACTAAATAATCACAGAAATGCATAAACAAACAAACAGTAGATACGGTTACAAGGAAATGATAGGGGAGGTTCCCTAGTGGGCTAAGCTGATATGAGGGCTTGGTGGACAAAGGGAAGTGGGTGTGGACTGAGAAGGGCGGGAAGGACAAGAGTCACTGCACAGCTGATAATTATAATAATTGAAATGCTAATCCTTTGCCCATGAATGCGCACTTCCCTTACTGTGAAGGTCTGTAAAGACAATTCTGTGCTCCAGTCTCTGTCTGCATCAATCCTATGGGCCTATAAACACTATAGGAAAGAATAGACACATCATTCTCTAAATTTTAACCATAATTACTTGAAAAACGTAAAACATGCCTGCCATCTTTGTAAGATAAATGTATGAATATCCTATTGAAACTTTAACTAAAAACTTTAAAGCCATTCCAAGTCAGTTGACAATAGGAAATAACTAACATTATCAATAATAAATGCAGTCACTTAGTAAAATGATTTATCAATCTCTAGAAGCTAAAACCATTGTGGCCTATTTGGTCATGTTTTTCAATTTGGTGATCTTATTTAAATGAAACCAGATGTCAAATTTCATCAAACAATTAATACAATATTGAATACATGTACCATGAAGGTCATTAATGTTAAACAGAATTGGTACAAATATAGATCTTCGGGGGATCCTAATAGATCCTGTTAACCTGTGCTGTTCTGAGAAACAATGCTGGCATTATCAACTGTCAAAGAACATCTCTCTCTCAGTCTTTATTTAAACCTCTATTGGGCGGTCTATGCAAAGTCTTCCATCCTTTCACCCCTTTATAATCAGACGCTAAGCTCTGCCCTTCTCATCATAGGCAACGTGGACTGACATTACAGCAAGCACTGCACTAACCTGACTATCACTGAACAATGAAACTGATGACTGTCCGGAGTTTAGTTGTCATGGTAATGTCCATACACAGTAAGTAAAGCATTACATGGTGACTGAAGGATGTCTCATAGTTAAACTCAAAATGTGTGTAAATACCACATCTTCAAGAGTGCTGACATGTTTTTATATTTCAGGTGTTTGTTGTGATATCAGACTGGATCAGTCACCTTCTCAGGTGAAAATACCTGGACACCCTGCTAAAGTGTCCTGTATAATCTCTGGTTATTCAATGACTAGCTATGACATTCACTGGATAAGGCAGAAACCAGGGAAAGGACTTGAGTGGATTGGGAGAATGAACACTGGTTCAGGAACAGATGTTATCTATGCAGACTCCCTGAAAGGCCAGTTCACTCTGACTGAAGACGTCTCTACAAGCACACAGTTCTTAGAGGCCAAGAGTCTGAGTTCAGAGGACTCTGCTGTTTATTATTGTGCTCGAGAGACACACTGACTGAAGCTGGTGAAGCAGCTGTACAAAAACAACCCTAACAAAAAGGCTAGCTGGTGTACCACTTCCTCTCTTTGTGTCACACTATAATAATACTGAGTATCATTACTGTAAATAATACAACAATATCACAAAGCACTAAACAATTCAAGACTCCAGCCTCTAATGTTCAAACTACACAAAAATATGATATCCTGTCCAGTCTGGTCAATCTTACTTGTTGTCACATGAACAAGTATCTAACATTCCATCTCCTGCCCTGTCTGGTCAAGCTTTCTTGTTGTCCCACATCATCTGCTACTGATTATACGACTGTCACTTTGTTGTTACTTTCAACAGATGGTCGTGTGTAAGTTTTTCTTCAAGTTTGAAATACTCTACACTACCCATGACAGCAAAAGCACCTACTACCCACAGTTTGTTCAGGGTTGGTTTATCATCTCCAGATACAATAGCACGAAAAAGGTGTATCTCTAGATGAACAGTCTGAAGACTGAAGACTGCTGTTTAATTTTGTGCCAGAGACACAGTGACACAGGAGGCTGCAGGGCTGTACAACAACTGATCAAGCACTTATCTCTCTCTGGCAGAGTCAAATGGGATGTGAGACCGACAAACTGAGGATCCAGCATCAATTCTAAGTTCATTCAAAGCATATCATTCCTCATTGTAATGAACATGATGGGAGACAGAGTGCTGGTTTCAAGTGCAGGGCGCAGCAGGTGTTTATTGCAAAGGACCACAGGAGGAGGCAGGTAGCTGGGTCCAGGGGCAGGCAGAAGGTCAGACACAGGGGGTCAAAAAGGGCAACAGTACAGGCAGGGGAAAGGCTCGTAACGTTGTTCGGGAGATCAGGCAATAGGTAAGCTAAAGTACAAGCTAAAGTACAGGCAGGGAATAGGCAACAGGCGTCATTAGTGATGCAGGCAAAAACTATCATACAAGGGAGGAGTCCCTCACGGGAAACCCAGCGCTCAGAAAGACATGTCACAAAACAAACAATACCTCACAGTGAATGGGCACAAAGAACTGCACTAAATAGTGTGTGATAATGACATACAGGTGTGTGAACAGGTGATTAGAATTCAGGTGATTGGGATCTGGAGAGTGAGCAGTGTTCAGGGGATCGAGGTGTTTGTTAGAGTGAGCTGCGTTCAGTGAAGGGTGTGAGTTGGAAGCAGATGAGTTACACTCATCAAGGTCAATACAGCTTAATCCACTCCTCTGGCCACTTTGATCAGTAAATATAATCTTAATTACATTCACCTGTATGTCAGCCTAATCCAATTAAGAGTTTGGATTCCTGGTAGGTATTAATGAATGTCCTCATGGAGCATAATTCAATTTAGAAGAAGAATTTTGATAACAGACTTACTTTTAAATAAACATATTAATTGTCCAAGTATATACTGTATCTTTGGGGATACCAATAGTTAAATTCTCACCATCTGTGCCTTTTGTGCAGTTCTCCAAAGCAACAATGATAATAATTATGGTAACATACTGTAAACAACGAGCAGAACAGAACCATTCATAATCATTTTGAATGGTTTAACCTTTAACCATGAGAGCCATGAGATGGCATCATCCATGGAAGGGGAGGGTTTGGCCGGCTCGGATGTCCTTGTCCCATCTCGCTTTTGCGACTCCCAGTGGCGGGACGGGCGCATGCACGCACCCTAACTTCGGTCGCCAGCTGTACAGTGTTTCCTTCAACACATAGGTGCAGCTGTCTTCCGGGTTAAGCGAGCATTGTGTCAAGAAGCAGTGTGGCTTGGCGGGGTCGTGTTTCAGAGGACAAATGGCTCTCGGCCTTCGCCTCTCCCGAGTCCGTACGTGATTAGCAGCGATGGGACAACACTGTAAATAATAACTAATAGGTTAAATCACTCATAACGTTGTTGACTAAATAACAACTATTACATGTTAAACCATTCATACTAATGCTGACTAAATAACAACACCTACCTTACCACCCCCAGGTGGTAAGGTAGGTAACAACACGTCCGCCACCCTTATCCTCAACACGGGGGGCCTTCAGCGGTGCGTGCTCAGTCCCCTCTTGTACTCTCTGTTCACTCATGACTGCACGGCCAGGCACAACTCCAACACCATCATTAAGTTTGATGATGACACAACAGTGGTAGGCCTGATCACCGACAATGATGAGACAGCCTATAGGGAGGAAGACAGAGACCTGACTGTGTGGTGCAGGTACAACAACCTCTCCCTCAACGTGATCAAGACAAAGGAGATGATTATGGACTACAGGAAAAGGAGAACCGAGCACACCCCTATTCTCATCGACGGGGCTGCAGTGGAACAGGTTGAGAGCTTCAAGTTCCTTGGCATCCACATCACCAACAAATTAACATGGTCCAAGCACACCAAGACAGTTGTGAAGAGTACACAACAAAACCTATCCCCCCTCAGGAGACTGAAAAGATTTGGTATGGGTCCTCAGATCCTCAAAAGGTTTTACAGCTGCACCATCGAGAGCATCCTGACGGGTTGCATCACTGCCTGGTATGGCAACTGCTTGGCCTCCGACCGCAAGGCACTACAGAGGGTAGTGCATACGGCCCAGTACATCACTGGGGCCAAGCTTCCTGCCATCCAGGACCTCTATACCAGGCGGTGTCAGAGGAAGGCCCTAAATATTGTCAAAGACTCCAGCCACCCTAGTCATAAAATGTTCTCTCTGCTGCCGCCTGGCAAGCGGTACCAGAGTGCCAATTCTACTGAAGACCCTGGTTCAAATCAAGGCTTCGTTTCTATCAAAGTAAGTCCTTTATTACGTTATAATAGTTTCCGTGTGCCGTTTCTGCTGTAGCTCACTGTATGTATGGATCATAATATATTCCTTATAACCGCGGACACGTGAGGTAACATTACACATTTTATAACAATTATGGTGTTATAGTCAATCGTGCTTACGTAGCTACATTATTCTATCAGCTCTGTAAAACAATGCTAGTTGCGTCAGAGAACTATTAGCTTGTGTTGTATTTTGAAGCTACCCTGGCTTTATGACTCCCAAGTTGCGCATCGGTCTATGGCACTGCATCTCAGTGCTAGAGGTGTCACTACAGACACCCTGGTTCAAATCCAGGCTGTATCACAACTGGCTGTGTTTGGGAGTCCCATAGTGTAGTGCACAATTGGCCCAGCGTTGTCCGAGTTTGGCCGGTGTAGGCCATCATTGTGAATAATAATTTGTTCTTAAATGACTTGCCTAGTTAAATAAATAAAAAATATAACCATGGTTTGTTTATTTGGTCTATTCAGCATAGCTCTGTTCTGCCCTGCCTTCCCCCATTGTGGAGCTCAAAAGTTAGTTTCTTACTGTTATAACTCAAATCTGTGATTTTGTCAATGCAATAAACTATTTTTTATAGCAGTATTTATTATGTTACTTCTTTGTAGTATTGTTTTATTGCTATATCCTTATATTGTATTCTAATGAATAATTCCTCTTTATTCTGTACTTTCAGAAACCACAAACATTATTTGCCAATATCATAACTGGAGCTGGACATCTTTGGAGCTGAAGAATGAGGACAGCTTTTGTATGCTAGCGTACACTCCTGAACTTCTTATGGCTGCAGGGGCAGTGTTGAGTAGCTTGGATGAAAGGTGCACAGAGGTGCCCATATTCAACGGCCTGCTCCTCAGTCATAGTTGCTAACATTTGCATATTATTGTTTTTTTTCTGGAGGTAGCAGATTTTCAACCAAGCTCTCATTGAAATTACAGCGAGATATGGATGAATTTTCACCTCCTACGCCTTCCACTAGATGTCAGCAGTCAATATAACTTTATTTTGATGTAACGGGGAGTTGAATGAGACAGGAAATAGTCACCACAGCCATGAGTGGACCATGCTTTCACCAGGCGCGTTCACAGGGGAAGGACTTGCGTTCCACCGCTCATCTGAAGTAATTCTAATTCTCCGGTTGGAATGTTATTCAAGATATATGTAAACAACATTCTAAAGATTGATTCAGTACATCGTTTGACAAGTTTCTACTGGCTTTACGGAACTTTTGGACATTCCGCACATTATAGTGGACGCGCTTTGTGACTTTGGAGTCACTAACCAACAAATCAAGCATTTATTGTGGACCTGGGATTTCTAGGACTGCATTCTGATGAAGTTCATCAAAGGTAAGGAAACATTTATCATGTATTTTCTGGTTTCTGTTGACTCTAACATAGAGGCAAATTTGGCTACTGTTCTGAGCGCCGTCTCAGATTATTGCATGGGTTACTTTTTCCATAAACATTTTTTGAAATCTGACACAGCGGTTGCATTAAGGAGAGGTATATCTATAATTCCATATGTATAACTTGTACACATCTACACTTATGATGAGTATTTCTGTTGAAATGATGTGGCTATGCAAAATCACTTGATGTTTTTCAACTAGTGAATCTAATATGCCAATGTAAACTCTGATTTTTTTTATATAAATATGAACTTTATTAAACAAAACATGCATGTATTGTGTAACATGAAGTCCTATGAGTGTCATCTGATGAAGATAATTCAAGGTTAGTGATTAATTTTATCTCTATTTCCGCTTTTTGTGAATGCTATATTTTGCTGGAAAATGGCTGTGTTTATTGTGTTTTGGTGGAGACCTAACATAATCGTTTGTAGTGCTTTTGCTGAAAAGCATATTTGAAATCGGACACTTTGGTGGGATTAACAACGAGAATAGCTTTAAAATGGTATGAGACCCATGTATGTTTTAGGAATTGTAATTATGAGATTTCTGTTGTTTTAATTTGGCGCCCTCTATTTTCACTGGTAGTTGTCATATCGATCCCGGTATTGGGATTGCAGCCATAACAAGTTAACAGTTGTACTGGGTGAAAACACAGCAAGAAAACACATATGCCAATATGTAATAGTCATCTATTTTATTGCAGCATTGGTAGTTTGTTCAACAACTTGTTTAACTAGAGGACAAAAAACTGAATATGCATAACCCATATTTAATATCCACGCAGTGACTAAACAACAACTGCATTTCCACCCCCATCTCTAAAGGCATAGTATCATGGCAGGTCACCTGTCAGGTCAGTCTGTCACTTATTGCTGCAGATGTGCTCAATCATGCGTGAGCATGTGATACTCCTCAAAGCATGGTGAAATACATAGAGGTGTATCACAGGCTTAACACATGTATTTTGTCATCTTCCTCTGCTTACTTACTTACTGCGCGCTGAAACTAATCCTTGGATTACTTTCGATTTCTATAGTGTTTTACCTAGTTATTTCGATCAATGGTGAGCTCACCAGTGATGTGATTAATTATACAGTACATGGTAATTGGTATTAGCTAATTCATATTGTCGTTTATGTCAGCCGATAGTTAGAAAATATGACTGCTTGTGTTGGGTCAATCTTTCCTCAGTTAGCGCTTGGACAAATGTAGCCTACATTTTTCTGGTTAGGATGATTCTGTTATGCTATATATATACTTCTGTGAATATCTGAACATTGCATCCAAAAATAAACTGCTCACATTCTGGACATAACTTTGTAAAGACTGTGTTTGTGTAAATAGTTTCTGAAAAAAGTGTGTCCAGCTCAATCGCTGAGTGTTGCGTCATTCGAAATTGGCCGTTCCAAACTAGCATTCTAAATGAGTGTTCTAATCACACAGAGCATTCTAAATGAGTGTGCTAATCACACAGGGTGTGATCGTACGCTTCAGGGACCACTGCAGAACGATCACACCCATGTGATGGTACGTGGAAAGGGTTAATTAATTAAAACCTCTTAGAGCTACCCCCCTACTTTTTTCAATTTCTGCCTGAAGACATAACCAAATCTAACTGCCTGTAGCTCAGGTCCAGAACCAAGGATACACATATTCTTGGTACCATTTGAAAGAAAATACTCTGAAGTTTGTGTAAATGTGAATTGAATGTAAATGTGAAGGAGAATATAACACAATAGATCTGGTTTAGATAATATAATGAAAAAAACCATACGTTTTTATTTTTTTATTTTTGTATCAACATCTTTAAAATGAACAAGATAAAACAAGCATTCAGATAGGATGATGCGGACAATTTCAGTGAAAACATAAGAGGGCAACAGTACTTGTGCAAAGTTTCAGAATGATAACTTTCAAAATGAGTGTGCCACATGACATTTATCATGAAGTCACCCAGGTGTCCCACACAAGTAGCCCAAATGTACCCAAGTGGCCAAATTGGTGAAGTTATACATTTTGAATGGAATAACTATATACAAAATACCAAAATGGTATTCTAGCACACCCCCACAAAAAATGGAGAAAAAACATGAAAAATATATATTTACATTTACAAAATAACACTTTCAATATTTGGAAGACCCTCAGTCTTCTACACAATATTGTGCTGCTGATGCCAGGTGCCATAGCAGTCTCTTTCTGCTGTAAAGCAGAGGATCACCAAGCATGTGGTGCAGGTGATGGGAGACTTAATTTTGCAAAGAACACAGCGACGCCTCCATGCTGTGCCCTTTTGGCCACAAGGCGCATCCATGCCTGCAGAAATATATTTGGGCAGATGAACACCACTTGTGGCAGATGAACACCACTGGATGAACCAGCTTCAGTGGGGGATGGACACCTTGGCACTGGGGGCTCCCATTCGGAGTCAGTGTCACTGTGAAAGAAAATGTTAAGTTAGAATAGTTTCACTAATGAGCCCTGTATCAACAGGTATAATAAACATATATATATATATATATATATAGAGTACAGGGAACATAAGGTTGAATATATTTTTATATATTGCTACTAAAATTTAAAAAAATATTTTATATTATTAATTTCAAACAACGGCATTAGCATGAGAAGAACTTACCAGTCCAAAACGATGTCCTCTCCGTTCAAAAAATATTCCTCTATTTGGGAATCGCTAAATGAATCATCCTCCAACAATCTCTGTCTCAGTTTCAGCTGAATATGAGCGTTTACCAAAACAATGCTGTGCGCAACAGGTGTGGTTCCTTCCGGTATGAAACTTCAATAGCAATGAGCCTCTTTACACTGGAGTTTACTACATGGATTGGTCTTCCAACACATAAACATTACATATTACCGTTTACCTCAGCTCATTGGCTATCTACCCAGCAAGATTTCAAGACGATCAGTGGTCATTGGGTTAAAATACAGTCAATCAACGAAACAGCGTCACATCATTGGTGCACAATGATGTCATTACTTGTTGTCTTCAAATCGGTTTCTTTCCTTCAATACCTCCTGCGAAATGACACATCAGATTTGGTTGTGTTACAAACAAACCAGTTGATTGCAACGAAACCAAACATGACTGGAAAAGTTACGTTTTGTGTGTGTGTATTTATATGGAATGTGTCGTCGAACATGGAATGAAACGGAATTCACGACACAAGCGGTTCACAAAATGTTTCGTGTTAGGCTATAAAAATGGATTTGATCACACAAAAGACCATTCATTGTGTAAAAATGAGCATTGGGATTGAAAACAGAGGAAGATCGTCAAAGGTAAACAATTTATTGTATTGCATTTTGTGATTTTGTTACGCCTGTGCTGGATGAAATAGTTGTTTTTTTATGGGGCTCTATCCTCAGATAATCGCATCGTATTCTTTCGCAGTAAATCCTTTTTTAAATCTGACAGTTGGATTAGCAAGATTCTAGGCTTTCGGAACATGTGATACACTTGTATTTTAATAAATGTTTAATATGACTATTTATGTAGCGATCACCGTATGTTATTGAATTTCATCCCACTAACGGGTTCGGTGGGCAGAGAGGTTAAGAAGCCCTCCTGTTCTCCACTCATTACCTGTATTAACTGCACCTGTTATTTTATTTTACCTTTATTTAACTAGGCAAGTCAGTTATTTTCAATGACAGCCTAGGAACAGTGGGTTAACTGCCTGTTCAGGGGCAGAACGACAGATTTGTACCTTGTCAGCTCAGGGGTTTGAACTTGCAACCTTCCGGTTACTAGTCCAACGCTCTAACCACTAGGCTACCCTGCCGTTTGACCTCGTTACCTGTATAAAAGACACCTGTCCACACACTCAATCAAACAGACTCCAACCTCTCCACAATGGCCAAGACCAGGAGCTGTGTAAGGACATCAGGGATAAAATTGTAGACCTGCACAAGGCTGGGATGAGCTACAGGACAATAGGCAAGCAGCTTGGTGAGAAGGCAACAACTGTTGGTGCAATTATTAGAAAATGGAAGAAGTTCAAGATGATGGTCAATCACCCTCGGTCTGGGGCTCCATGCAAGATCTCACCTTGTGGGGCATCAATGATCATGAGGAAGGTGAGGGATCAGCCCAGAACTACACAGCAGGACCTGGTCAATGACCTGAAGAGAGCTGGGACCACAGTCTCAAAAAAAAACATTAGTAACACACTACGCCGTCATGGATTAAAATCCTGCAGCGCACGCAAGGTCCCCCTGCTCAAGCCAGCGCATGTCCAGGCCCGTCTGAAGTATGCCAATGACCATCTGGATGATCCAGAGGAGGAATGGGAGAAGGTCATGTGGTCTGATGAGACAAAAATAGAGCTTTTTGGTCTAAACTCCACTCGCTGTGTTTGGAGGAAGAAGAAGGATGACTACAACCCCAAGAACACCATCCCAACCGTGAAGCATGGAGGTGGAAACATCATTCTTTGGGGATGCTTTTCTGCAAAGGGGACAGGATGACTGCACCGTATTGAGGGGAGGATGGCTGGGGCCATGTATCGCGAGATCCGACTTACAACCTCCTTCCCTCAGTAAGAGCATTGAAGATGGGTCATGGCTGGGTCTTCCAGCATGACAACAACCCGAAACACACAGCCAGGGCAACTAAGGAGTGGCTCCATAAGAAGCATCTCAAGGTCCTGGAGTGGCCTCGCCAGTCTCCAGACCTGAACCCGATAGATAATCTTTGGAGGGAGCTGAAAGTCGGTATTGCCCAGCGACAGCCCCGAAACCTGAAGGATCTGGAGAACGTCTGTATGGAGGAGTGGGCCAAAATCCCTGCTGCAGTGTGTGCAAACCTGGTCAAGAACTACAGGAAACATATGATCTCTGTAATTGCAAACAAATGTTTCTGTACCAAATATTAAGTTCTGTTTTTCTGATGAATCAAATACTTATGTCATGCAATAAAATGCAAATTAATTACTTAAAAATCATACAATGTGATTTTCTGGATTTTTGTTTTAGATTTCGTCTCTCACAGTTGAAGTGTACCTATGATAAAAATGACAGACCTCTACATGCTTTGTAAGTAGGGAAAACCTGCAAAATTGGCAGTGTATCAAATACTTGTTCTCCCCACTGTATGTGTATGATCACCTATCCACATACAATCAATGTGTGTTGCTATCCTCATAGAGCAGGTGTGTGGTACTGGTGGGAGGTTTTTGATATGGTGTGTATCACTGCGACTATATGGGGGCTACAGTGATATTACACCGTACAAAAACCCTTTGTTCCTGTGTGGACACATCAACACTGAACAGGTCAAGCAATTTTTTTATTACATTTTTTTTTTCACCAGGTAGGCAAGTTGAGAACAAGTTCTCATTTACAAGTGCGACCTGGCCAAGATAAAGCAAAGCAGTTCAACACATACAACAACACATACAACAACACAGAGTTACACATGGAGTAAAACAAACATACAGTCAATAATACAGTAGAAAAATAAGTCTATATACAATGTGAGCAAATGAGGTGAGATAAGGGAGGCAAAGGAAAAAAAGGCCATGGTGGCAAAGTAAATACAATATAGCAAGTAAAACACTGGAATAGTAGATTTGCAGTGGAAGAATTTGCAAGGTAGAGATAGAAATAATGGGGTGCAAAGGAGCAAAATAAATAAATAAATACAGTACGGGGAGAGGTAGTTGTTTGGGCTAAATTATAGATGGGCTATGTACAGGTGCAGTAATCTGTGAGCTGCTCTGATAGCTGGTGCTTAATAACAGTCTAATCCTTTTATACCAACTCTACATGCAAAGGAGCCTAACACACCACCCTTCTCTGTAAAAAGCGGACTGTCTGTCTCAGAGTCAGTTGGAGTAGAGAAGAGCAGCTCCCACCAGTTCAGTTTCAGCACAAACCATGTTCTCTGCATCTCTGCTGCATCTCCTGCTGGCAGCTGCCTCCTGTGAGTCTCTCAAGATGTTGGGGAAGGAATGGGTTGAGGCTCAATAAAATATATTGAGAAAATATTAATTTAACCATATCCTTAACGGTCATACTGAATTATACTATGTAGAATAATGACTAATTACGTTTTTTTCTCCCTTAGATGTATGGTGCGGCGGTCTTGAACTCAGCCAGCCAAGTTTATTGGTTGTAAAGCCTGGAGAGTCTCTGAGCATCACCTACAGGTCTCTGGGTATTCTGTTAGTGATAGCAGCATAAGCTTTGCCACAGGTCGGGTTCGAAAGCCTGCAGGGAAAGCAATAGAGTGGATTTCCCATATATGGGATGATGGAGATATCTACAAAACTGATTCACTGAAAAACATGTTCAGCATTTCAAGAGATGCCTCCTGTAACTCTGTGTCTTTTAAAAGGCAGAGCCTGCAACAAGACACAGCTGTGTATTACTGTGTTCGCTACCCACCACAGTGATACGAACCAATACCAGACCTGAACAATTACCCAGAGACTCATTTGAGAATGGTGTAAGCACATTATAATGTAAATGTATCTCCACACCAAGATATCAACATATTTAAGATTAACGGTCAGTCTCAAAAACAGTTACATTATAATTTGGTAAATTAACATTACAAAAATCGTTAAAACCATACATCATTAAAAGCTTTAAATAAATGTTAACCCAAATAAAACTTAACTTTTGTTCCTTATCTTCAACACATTATACTAAAGCCATTATATACTCAACACATCTCATAAGTAAAATCTGAACTTCAGAGAGCAGAATACTGGACAGAGAGGACAGAGAATCAAGGAATAGAGGAGAAGATTTCTCCCACTCAGTCTGTATTTAAACCCCTAGAGGGCGGTCTATGCAAAGTCTCCCTCCCCTTCATCCCTTTATAATCACACACTCGTCTCCGGCCTTCTCATTATAGGCAGCTTGGACTGACATTACAAGTCCTGTACTAACTAATACTGAATAATGGAGCTTCTGACTGTCTGGAGTTTAGTTGTCATGGTGATGTCCATACACAGTAAGTAAAGCATTACAAGACTGAAGAATGTCTGAGTATCATGGTTAAACTCAACATGTATGTAAATACCAGATCTTCAACTGAGTGTCAACATTTTTGTTTTGCAGGTGTTTGCTGTGATGAGATGGATCAGTCACCTTCTCAGGTGAAAAGACCTGGAGACACATTTAAATTGTCATGTAAAATCTCTGGGTTTGATATGACAGACTATTACATGCACTGGATAAGACAGAAACCAGGCAAAGCTCTAGAGTGGATTGGGGCAGTTAACTCTGGTTCAACAGATGCTCCAGACTACTCAGACTCCCTGAAAGGCCAGTTCACTCTGACTGAAGACGTCTCTACAAGCACACAGTTCTTAGAGGCCAAGAGTCTGAGTTCAGAGGACTCTGCTGTTTATTATTGTGCTCGAGAGACACACTGACTGAAGCTGGTGAAGCAGCTGTACAAAAACAACCCTAACAAAAAGGCTAGCTGGTGTACCGCTTCCTCTCTTTGTGTCACACTATAATAATGCTGAGTATCATTACTGTAAATAATACATCAACAATATCACAAAGCACTAAACAATAAAATACTCCAACCTCTAACATTCAAACTTCATAAAAATCCGATCTCTTGCCCAGTCTTTCTTCAAGTTTGAAATGCTCTCTTTTTATCAATAGGTGTTCAGGGTCAGACACTGACTGAGTCTGGACCACACATACTGACCTGTACAGCCTCTGATTTAGACATGAATAGCTACTGGATGGCTTGGATCAGACAGGCAAGCAGCAGGTGTATCTCCAGATGAACAGACTGAAGACTGAAGGCTCTGCTGTTTATTATTGTGCCAGAGACACAGTGACACAGGAGGCTGCAGGGCTTTACAACAACTGATCAAGCACTAAACATGTTTGTAACAATTATAAAGCACTGTACCTGCAAGATTTAGGTAACATTTTGTAATTCTAAAGAATAATTTAATAATGTTATAATATATACTACTTTACAAAACAGTTAACTGATGGTTAAAATATATTTTAATATTCTAAGAAATAATAGATATTCGTATGATCACCTACTACAACCATCTACATGTGTTGCTGTCCTCATACAGCAGGTGTGTGGTTCTGGTGGGAGGTTTTTGTTATGTGTGTATCACTGTGACTATATGGGGGCCACAGTGATATTCCATCGTACAAAACCCCCTTTGTTCCTGTATGGACACATCAACACTGAACAGGTCAAATTAACACACTCCACAACAATGGTGGTAACCTAATGAAACCTCACCATAAACAGGATTGTGGCCATAGCCATGTTAGTGGATTTTATGCTGCAACACTTAAATCCATACATTTGCAAACCACTGTTACAAACTGACAATGGCACAAACATGGAAGATGAAATCAACAACTGATAGGTGAATATTATAATGTAAGAATCTGTGGTAATGCTATACTATAGTGTCTACCATGGTTTATGTTTCTTACACCTCACTGAGAACAGACAGAGTCATATTGAATCCCTATGGAGATGTGGAGGTGTTTTTGTACTGGGGTACATCTAACATTTTTACATTTGTATTTTTTATTCAGAAATTATTTCTTGTGGGTTACCTTCATGTGTGTGCAAAATATTACTGTTCTCAGGTTTTTTTATTTTATTTTAATTTTAGATGTGTATGAAAAAAATGTAGGCGAGGGCAAAACAAAATATATTCCTTGAATTTTGTTTTCATATACAGTAATATATATTTGACTGTGATATGTGGTTGTCTCACCTAGCTATCTTAAGATGAATGCACTTACTGTAAGTCGCTCAAGATAAGAGCATCTGCTAAACAAGTATGATATCAAATGTTTTACATACAGATCTAATATTACTGTATTGAATTACAAAACAATATATACATTTAAAAATATTAATGTCAGAAATGTATCATTTGTACAGTTCTTTATTAAAAATGTAGTTATGAACTACTTATTTCTCTGAGAGTGAGGTAGATATATTGCATTTTGCAAAAAAACATGATTATTAGTCTCCTTAATGAAACCATCAACTTTAAACAAATACATGTACAGTATGTCATGATTAAATAGTGAAAACCACACAATCTCTTTCATAATTTCTTTAAACAATAAATGCTAATTTACCAACATTTCTGAAAATGGAAATATAGCGGATGGAATGAAACTCTTCAAATGTACTTTTAGATACCAGATGAAAATCATGAATGTAATGTAA
Source organism: Oncorhynchus masou masou (assembly GCF_036934945.1). NCBI lineage: Eukaryota > Metazoa > Chordata > Actinopteri > Salmoniformes > Salmonidae > Oncorhynchus > Oncorhynchus masou. The sequence continues at coordinate 324,293 of NC_088226.1, forward strand.
ACTAAAATCATTAATGGACCAAGGATAGATCCTTGAGAAACATCCTAAATAAAACTATGTTCTGATTTAGAGGTGTGTTTTATTTAACCTTTATAATTAAGACAAGGAAAGTCAGTTAAGAACAAATTCTTATTTACAATGACAGCCTACTGGGGAACAGTGGGTTCACTGCCTTGTTCAGGGACAAAAAGACAGATTTTAACCTTGCCTGCTTGCGGATTCAATCCAGCAACCTTTCGATTACTGGCCCAACGCTCTAACCACTAGGCTACCTGCTGCCCCTGTTCAGTGATGACTATAACAATGGAAGTGATAAAAATTATAATAATAACAATATACTAAACTGTAAAGAAACGTACAATTGATCCCTAATCTGACATTTACAGTAAATTAACCCAAATGGTGAAGGATTTCTATAAATATTTAGAAAATCATTCTCGCAGATTCCCTGCAGTTTTACCAACCTACGTGACCTGAGCAGGAAAAACTCCAGGCCCTGGTTCGGGCATGGGGACATTTGTCTGTGAGTTTGTCTGTGAGATGTGATCAACGAAAACTCCTGACCCTAGAGATGAGTCATATATTGACCCCCGACCAACCTCTTAAGATCTGCCCCTTTTTGTCCATTTTCGCCTAAAATGACATACCCAAATCTAACTGCCTCAAGGAAGGATATGCATATTATTAATACCATTTGAAAGGAATGTAGGAGAATTTAACATATTAGATATTTTTTTAAAGATAATGCAAAAAAAAAAAAACGGCAGTATTATTTTTGTATTTTTTTGTACCATCATCTTTGAAATGCAGGAGAAAGGCCATAAAGAAATATTTTAGCCCAGACGCAAATTAGACTTTGGTCAGTAGATGGACGCACTGTATGTGCAAAGTTTTGGAGTTATCCGGTGAACTATTGCATAACTTTTCAAAATGTTGTATCAAGACTGCTCAAATGTGCCTAATTGGTTTATTCATACATGTTCATGTTCATAATTGTACACTCTCCACAAACAATAGCATGGTATTCTCTCACTGTATTAGCTACTGTAAATTGGACAGTGCAGTTAAATTAACAAGGATTTTAGCTTTCTGCCCATATCAGACATGTCTATGTCCTGGGAATTGTTTTTCTTTCTTACAACCTCATGCTAATCACATTAGCCTACGTTTGCTCAACCAAGCCCGCGGACGGAACACCAATCTTGAAGGAGTCATCAGACCCTCACCCATGACATCATTATGTAAATCCAAATCCCTCAGAGTTCATATATTCTTCTGTTCTGCTGCTGACTTGTATTGTTGTCTTGTGTGGAGCAGCTGAGTTTATATCTCCACACTCAGTATGAAGGGAAACCTTTACCTGTCTGTCCTGTGAAACCCATTTGTGCTAAACAACTATAGGCCTGTAGCATTAACGTCCCTGGCTATTAAGTGTAGTATTATTAATGTGTACTGACTCCTTTCTGACCCTATCCTCTCCCCCTGGTGCGTCCTCCTTGACTTGCCTGGTGGCCGGAATTGGGGCTGCGGCCAGAACTTGGGGGGCATCATAACTATTAGAATGTGATGACAATATTTCATATGGCACGCTTGGGTCAGAAAGAGAATGACCAAAATATAGACAGAGGAGAAAATGGCCAGGCCACAGTGGGTCACCGCCAGAGCATCCGTTTTGGTCCTGTAAACATGACCACTGCACTGCCGCGGCCCCTTCAGGTCCCTCTTCGCCATCCTCTTCCTCACCGAGAGGTGAAAAACAAAGAACATAGACAGGGAAATAAAGGGTTTTGTACTTTTCTGATTTCAATGTCACTAAAATGTTAGTTTAACTGGTCACATTTTACTCACGCTAGATCAACAATAACTGAAGAAAGTGCATTGTATAATTGTATAACTCTAGAATTACACAATGGCGGTTGGGGGACCTAAAAAGTCTCATCCCTGATTGGACTAAAACTCTTCAACCTGTAACAAAGTGCCTATGTAGATTGGAACCATCATTGTACACACACAGCTCACCATGAAAACCATCTTATTTCTGAGTGCTTTGTTATGACATGATCCAATTGATGTCAGACATCTTACCTGATAAGAGCAGAGCAGGGCCAGGAGCCCTAGGAAGAGGCAGTTGCCGAACATGATGTTGCACACGGAGCAACAGAAGTAGTCTTTAACCTGGACTCCCATGTGTCTTAGAGCCCACTGCTGTTATGGCTATCGGGGTTGTCTGGGCTGGCCTGAGCGTCCACGATCTCCCTTCTCTTCCTCTTCTTCTTATTGTCCCTCCTCCTCAACATCACCACAGTGATCCATCTCTATGTCAGCTTCACAAAAGTCGAACTGCACTTCAGGCATATCAAAATCAAATCCTTCCTCCATGATTGTGTCACACCCTGACCATAGTTTGCTTTGTATGTTTCTATGTTTTGTTTGGTCAGGGTGTAATCTGAGTGGGCATTCTATGTTGTGTGTCTAGTTTGTCTGTTTCTGTGTTTGGGCCTGATATGGTTCTCAATCAGAGGCAGGTGTTAGTCATCGTCTCTGATTGGGAACCGTATTTAGGTAGCCTGTTTTGTGTTGGGTTTTGTGGGTGGTTGTCTCCTGTGTCAGTGTTGGTACCACACGGGACTGTTTCGGGTTTTCACGGTTCTTATTTTGTAGTTTATTCATGTATAGTTTCATAATTAAAGAACCATGAATTATAACCACGCTGCATTTTGGTCCGCCTCTCCTTCCCAGGAGGAATCCCGTTACAGATTGTCAAACTGACATTAATGTTGAGTTGAACTAAAGGTTTCACCAGGTATCTCTCCAAGTTTAATGTTCCAAATCTCTGTGGTGAATGACACATCGTGCTAACTAATTATCTGACTATGTCCTCAATGATCACTGTAGAACAGCATTGCTGAGTTTGTCATTTATGCATGCATGGAAATCTGAACAGCATATGCATATTTTCCAGATCCTAGGTTGATGTCTCAATATTGACTCCCGTTTACTCTGTCAATAAAAGACGGACAATATGCACATAATCCCCTCTGCTATAAACTGTATAAACAGCTCTGTGGGGCAGCCACACACAGACACACACAGACACAACCTTCATCACTGCAACCACCCTGTCTGTCATTCAACAGAGAAACACGTTTCTTATTTCTCTCCTCCTGTCCTTCCTGCCAGGTAAGTGGGGTGATTTTTATCTCTTCAAATACAGGGTACAAAACAAGATTGGACACTAAATCCAGTAAATAAGGTTGTTTTTGCCCATGTGTTCCTTTTGTATAAAGACGTGGATGGTTGGAAAAAGTAATTGATTCTCTTTCGTCAGGTTAAGTTGTCTCTCTCTTCTCCCTGCCAGATATACACAGCATTAGTTTGACCTCTTCCCCTGCTCAACTCGACACTCCTGGGGAATCTGGGGAATCAGTGAAACTGTCTTGCCAAGTCTCTGGCTATGTCCTGATAGACTAGTACAGGTTGGATAAGACGTCAGCCAGGGAAAACACTGGAGTGGATTGGGATCATTTGGGCCAGTGGATCCATCTCTGGAGCCTCTTTAAAGAGCAGATACAGTAGTAATGTACTGTACTTAGACATCACCAGTCTGCAGGCTGAGGACACAGCTGTGTATTATTGTGCTCGGTGGTCACAGTGATACAAACCAGCACCAGAGCTGTACAAAAACTCACCTACTCCATAAATGGTTGGAGTTATATGTACCCACCAGGAGTGGACGATCTTAGCCTTTACATGAAATATCCTGCTATGATCTGATGACTGTGTGAACTAGATGTAGTATCAGTCACTAGTCATTGCATAGGTTGACTGTAGGATATGAACAGATATAGGTATAACACAATACCCTCACTATTAAACATGTGTTAATATCAGTGGAGTACAAGTAAAGATATAGAAAATGACTCAAGTAAAAGAGAAAGGCACCCAGTAAAATACTACTTGAGTTAAAGTCAAAAGGTATTTGGTTAAAAATATACTTAAGTATTAAAAGTAAATGTAATTGCTCAAATATACTTGTTACGAATCCCTTTGGCCCGGCAGTCTAGGGGGATGGGCAGGAGACCCATAACATGATGTAACGGCGTTCTTCTTTAGTTGAAGGAGAGTCGGACCGAAATGCAGCGTGTAAGTTACTCATGTTTATTTAGTGAAGACAAACGAACTATACACGAATAACTAATAAATACAAAAATAACAAACAGAAGAACGTGAAACCAATTACAGCCTGACTGGTGCACACTACACAGAGACAGGAACAATCACCCACGAAATACAAGGCGAAAACCAGGCTACCTAAATACGGTTCCCAATCAGCGACAACGAGAATCACCTGACTCTGATTGAGAACCGCCTCAGGCAGCCAACCTATTTAACACACACACACCCCTAATCAACTACAATCCCAAACACTACAAACCCCAATACGAAAATACAATACATAATAACCCATGTCACACCCTGGTCTGACTAACTAATAAACTAAAACACAAAATACTAAGACCAAGGCGTGACACATGACTCATGCAAAGTATAACAGTGAAAAAGTAACAGTGAGAACAAAAACCACAGACAACTAAATTACCGTCAAACACTCATGGTTTATTTTTAAACACACGGTAAAGGGGGTGGGAAAAGGGGCTGAGCTGGACCCAAGGGGAGGGAGAGGGAGAGAGAGAGAGGGAGAGGGTGAGAGAGAGAGAGAGAGCAGGTGTCGACTGATTGGGGAATCATGATTGCCACCCGTGAGGAGGGGAGAAGGAGAGAAAAGAAATACACACAGGATATATCCGTATATCCTATGTCCGTAACAATACTTAAGTATCAAATGTAAAGTAAATATATAAATAATTTCAAATTCCTTATTAAGCGAACCAGATAGCCCACTTTTCTTGTTTTTTTAATTGACGGATAGCCAGCGGCATACTCCAACACTCAGACATCCTTTACAAATTAAGCATGTGTGTTTAGTGAGTCCACCAGATCAGAGGCAGTAGGGATGACCAGGGATGTTCTCTTGATAAGGGCGTGAATTGGACAATTGTCCTGTCCTGCTAAGCATTCAAAATGTAATAAAAACTTTTGGATATCAGGGAAAATGTATGTAGTAAAAAGTACATTGTTTTCTGTAGTGAAGTAACAGTACTCAAAAATATACATAGTAAAGTGAAGTACAGATACCCCCAAAAATGACTTATGTAGTACTTTAAAGTATTTTTACTTAAGTACTTTGCACCATTGATTAACATGTTATTCAACAAATACATATTGTGGGATTGATACAGTGGATGTTTCAGAAGTTTGCCCCTTTATCATGCTATGCCATCATGATGGCAGCATGTACCAATATTACTTTACTGTCTTGAGTAATAATTTGTACATTCATTCTGAAACTGTCCTTACAGCTCCTCCTCAGGTTTGTGATGTAATGGAAATGTTTTCTCCATCAATTTACCTGACAAAATAGATACATGGAACACAAACAGCAGGATTTCTTCTTCATAACAGAGCATCTCAAGATGACCTCATTCCAGGTGATCTGTGGGTATCTATCAAAGCCTCTTGTGATTGGTCATCCCAGTAAGAAGGAGCTCATGCAAAACATTCTAGATTTTAGTTTCAACTTCAACAACATGTCTGCTTTCTATTTCCACAGGTATTCATGGTCAGACACTGACCGAGTCTGGACCAGTAGTTAAAAAGCCTAGAGAATTACACAACAGACCGGTACAGCCTCTGGGTTCACATTCAGTAGCTATGAGATGAGCTGGATCAGACAGGCTCCTGGGAAAGGACTGGAGTGGTTTGCTTAAATTAGCACACAGAATAATCCAATCTCTTACTCCTGTCAGTCCAGGGACGATTCACCATCTCCAGAGATGACTCCAGCAGTAAACTGTACCTACAGATGAACAGCCTGAAGAGTGAGGACACAGCAGTGTATTACTGTGCTAGACAGTCATAGTGGTAATCTAATGGGAGCAGCCGTACAAAAACCACTTCCGTCTTCAGCACAGATAATCTTATTTATTTTTAATGAACGTTAAAACTTGTTCACGCTACAGGTTCCCCAAGGGGAACCACGCCCCTCCGCTCAACTCAAACCGTGGCGCACAGAATGCAAAAATATTCTTAGAAATATTTAACCTCCACATATTAACAAGTCCAATAGCACAAATGAAAGATAAACACCTTGTTCATCTACACAGCGAGTCAGATTTGTAAAATGTTTTACGGCGAAAATATAGCATATATTTATGTCAAACCACCACAGACACACAGACGATATGCAGCCATTTTGTCAAGCAAAAGACGCAATCACAAACGCATGATTTAAGGAAAAATAATTCACTAACCTTTTGAAAATCTTCACCAGATGACAGTAATAGGACATGTTACACAGTACATTTATGTTTTTTTCAATAATATGCCATTTATATCCATAAATCTCAGTTTACATTGAGCCATGTTCAAAAAATGCTACAGAAATGTACGGAGAAATTATAGATAGCTCCGCCAGATAACGCCAGATAACAGCAGTACACATCATAAACTTTGACTAAATATACATGTTCTACATATAGTTAGAAAGATACACTGCTTCTCAATGCAACCGCTGTGTTACATTTATTTTTAACGTTACAGAATTCGTTCACTAGGCAATAATCTGAGGCGGCGCTCAGACGTAAGCAATATTTCTCTGCGATGTTGGAGTCAACAGAAATACAAAATTACAACATAAATATTCCCTTACCTTTGATGGTCTTCGATCAGAATGTAGTGAAATGAGTCATACTTACCCAATACATTGTTTGGTTTCAGGTTGTGTGTCTTTGTATTAGCATATGCTAACAGCTTCAGCTGAAATGCACCCAAAATGACTTCTGGTCCCGCACAGTTGCGCATCAAAACTTCAAAATTACATATTATATGTCGACTAAACTGGTCAAACTATGTGCAGAATCAAGCTTTAGGATGTTATCAACGTACAAAACAATTGGCGATTCAACCGAAAGAACGCAACTCTTCTCAGACGAGCTGGAACAAAGAATGCCCTGTGTACAATTGCGCCAGGACGCGCAGCTATATTCTCGTGACGCTTCAGTATTTTGCCCGCCAACGGGCCAAAGCTCGCGGGATTTTCTCCATTACTCGCCCTATTGAAAGAACACATCACGCTGAAGACACAGAAACTGTTCCCAGATCCGTAGCTGGTTGGGAAGGGTGGGGGCGATGACGTCAAAGTTGGGCCAACTTTCCTGATGAGAGAGAGAGTTTGGGAGAATGGCTGCCCTGTGAGTTCTGCTTTACATACAGACATAATTCAAACGGTTTTAGAAGCTTTGTGTTTTCTATTCAATAATAATTATTATATGCATATATTAGCAATTTTGGACAGATTTTTTTCAGTTTACTATGGGCACGCAATTCATCCAAAGGGGGCAGTATTGTGCATAGCCTTAACAGGTTTTAATAGCAATATATTTACAAGCACCGCAATACATTTGTTTTTACAATAATAACTTGATACATATAGTATAGGATTACCAATAATACGAAAACAATGTTTAACCATTCTAGAGTGTAGTGTTAGAAACTGACACATTATAAATATTTTAGCACCATTTGCACTGATATTCCCAGTACTTTTATATACTGATTATCTTCATTATGCAAATATAATTTGACCCCTCGCTTCCTCTCACTCTCTGTTATATAATGCTCTATGTCTGTCTGTCCTACGTTCTTAGAAAAAAAGGTTCCAAAAGGATTCTTCAGCCGTCCCCATTTGAGAATCCTTTTGGGTTCCATAGAACCCTCTGTGAAAATAGTCCTACATGGAACCAAAATGGGTTCTTCCTAGGATTCTCCTATGGAGACAGCCAACAAACCCTTTTAGGTTCTAGACAGCTCCTTTTTTTATAAGCGTGTAGTATGTCTCTCTGAGTCCTGGAGAGTAAATACTGCTGTGATACTGATGTGACTCCTTGATTGATCTGACCTGTCATTCCTCTCCCTCCTCAGCTGTCCACTGTCAGGTCGTTCTCACAAAGACTGAACAGTCAGTCCAGGGGAGCCCCGGGGGACTCCTTAAACTCACATGTGCCTGTAGTGGATTTACTCTCAGCAGTACTTGAATGCACTGGATCCACCAGGCACCTGGAAAAGGACTTGAATGGATCATTTACTATCATTCTGACCGAAGTAAGAGCAATGCCCAGGTAGTACAGGGCTGATTCACTGCATCGAAGGACAGCACTAATTTCTTTCTGCACATGAGCCAGTTGAAGCCAGAGGACTCTGCAGTGTATAAACGGTGCTAGAGACTCAGTATGGTTAAACTAATTAGAATAGTTGTACAAAAACCATCTGGTAGAGAAAGGAAGGATGTGCGCATACACACAAACACACATATGGTATGACCAGTAGACCATGACAAGGGGATACATGAGGTACAATTCTAAGGTTGTGTCAAATAATAACACAATGATACACCTGTTAAATACATGGTGCTAGAGTTGTTGATGCACAAACAGGGGACACTCTCTCTCCATATGATTAAAATAAAGACCAGTACTGATGAAGGCTCTGATAATTAGAAAAAAGATTCATATGGATGTTTATTCAAAGTGCTTTAGTTTGTCAAAACGAAAGTAGTGTCTTAAATATGTTTCATGCACCACAAGTAGTACCTAATGCTGTAAATGTAGTGAAGCTGAAGAGCAGACGTAATTCTCCTCTGTTCCACTCAAAAAATATGTTTTATCCATAAAATACTCAATGAGAAAGTTTAGCTCCTTTTGATTTAACTAGGCATTTTCAATGACAGCCTAGCCTCTTTAAACTAGGGGGCACTATTTTTATTTTTGGAAAAGTAACATTCCCAAAGTAAACCGCCTATTTCTCAGGACCAGATGCTAGAATATGCATATAATTGACAGCTTATGATAGAAAATACTCTAAAGTTTCCAAAACTGTCAAAATATTGTCTGTGAGTTTAAGTTAACAGAACTGATATTGCAGGCGAAACCCTGAGGAAAATCCAATCAGGAAGTGCCTCTTATTTTGAAACCGTTGTCTTCCTATGCACCCCTATTGGCCATTGAAAGGGATATCAACCTGTTAAGGGATTTTTTATCCCTTTTTTTTATTTTTTTATAAATACTGACCTATCACAAACTTCCCTGCACAAGTTCACGCATCCGACAGTGCCCCCATGTGGCCGAAAAATGCAACATGTGTGACAGAGATGGTCACAGAGCAGAGGACTACCGTTTCAAAGATGAAATTTGTCACAAATGCAATAGAAGGGGGGTGGCCCATTCAAAGAGTATGCAGAGCAAAATTCAGTCACAACAGGAAAACTGAGAAAATGAAAGGGTCTGTGAATGCACTAGCAGAGAACAGTGGCAGTGATTCAGATGAACGATTAAATGGTACAATGGAGTTTAACACAGTGACTTCTCCCAGCAGTAGCATAATATGGGTGACACCAGAAATCGAAGGCAAACCCCTCAAAATGGAGCTGGACACAGGATCTGCAATGTCTATAATTTCCATGGCTGTTTACAATGAGCACTTAAATGTTATCAAGCTGAAGAACACAAATGTATTACATTACTCAGGAGAGAGATTCAGCCCAATGGGGGCGTTGCATGTCAGAGTGAGTTATGGGGAGCAAACACAACAGTTACAGCTGTATGTGGTGCCTGGAACTGGACCCCCATTATTTGGTAGGGAATGGCTTTCAAAAATAAAGCTGAACTGGTGTGACTTGAAAATGCTCCACACGTTCCAGTCCAAAGAGAAAGTCACAGACCAAACACTGGAACACTTGCGGAAGAAATACAACACAGTTTTCAGTGATCATATGGGTACAGTAAAAGGCTTCACAGCTAAACTTGTACTGAGAGATGACGCAACCCCAAAATTCTGCAAAGCCAGATCTGTTCCATACTCCCTGAGACCAAAAGTGGAAGCGGAAATTGATCGCTTGCAGGATACAGGGATCCTGACGAAAGCGGACAGAAGCAAATGGGCCACACCCATAGTTCCTATTGAAAAGAAAGTTGTGTCTGTTAGAATGTGTGGGGAATTCAAGGTAACTGTGACTTCAATGTTGCATGTGGACCAATACCCCCTGCCACGTCTGTATGACATCTTTGCTGCTCTAGCTGGTGGGAAACACTTCAGTAAAATTGATCTGAAACAGGCTTTCCTGCAGCTACCGGTTGGAGAGAGCTCCAAACAGTACCTGACAATAAACACACACAAAGGTCTATACAGGTATAACCGCCTGGTTTTTGGCATTGCATCGGCGCCAGCCATTTGGCAACGAACTCTTGACCAGATTTTGCAAGGAATCCCAGTAACCCAGTGTATCCTGGATGACATTATCATAACAGGATGCACCGACAAAGAGCACCTGGCTAACCTGGAAGAGGCCCTAAAAAGACTGAAAGAGTATGGACTACAGGCAAACTTACAGAAGTGTGAGTTCTTCAAAGACAAAATTGTCTTCTGTGGACATGAAATCGACTGCAATGGATTGCACAAAACACAGGACAAAAAACGATGCAGTGGTACAGGCACCGCGACCACAAAATATCACAGAAGTGAGATTGTTGACGGGACTGATCAATTACAGCAGAAGACTGTAATTGATGCAGAGAAGAACTACTCACAAATAGACAAAGAAGAACTGGCACTAGTGTGGGGCGTCAAGAAATGTATCACATACCTATATGGCAAGCGTTTCACACTGGTTTTCGGATCACCAGCCATTGCTTTCCATTTCAGTCCAAAGAAAGGCATTCCGGCAATGACAGCAGCCAGGTTACAGCGATACGCCTTGTTCCTTGCCAGTCAAATGTATGACATTGAGTTTAAGCCGTCATCCCTCCACACAAATGCAGATGGATTATCCAGACTGCGGTGTACCGTACCCGTACCCAGACTGCGGTGTACGGGTCCTCGTACCCATGTTTGTTTATGTATATACCTTTTAGTGTTATGGAGCATTAAATTACAATTACAATGTTATGGAGCATGTTACGTGTTATGTGTATTAAAAGACTCCATTTTACACTCCGTTTGACTCTCCTGCGCCTGACTTCCCTGCCACCTATACACATATGCCTGACACCTTGTCAAAAGTATACACCTACACCATGTCATGGTGGCCAGCTACAGGCAGAAAGGAGCTGACACCGTATTTCCAGCGGAGAAACAAAATGACAACGTACCAAGGATGTTTGGTGTGGGGAATGAGAGTCATGATACCCCAGAAATGCCAACATCAGTTTTGCAGGACCTACTGTACATGAAGGTAATGTAGGAATTGTCCAAATTAAGCTGCTCGCAAAGAGCCACTTCTGGTGGCCGGGTCTGGATCAACAGATGGAAATCATGGTGAAGGACTGTAGCGGATGTTTGGAAACCCTCCACATGCCTGCTCCTGTCCCAGTCCACCCATGGGAATGGCCCACAGAGCCATGTGGACTACGCTGGTCCCTTTGAAAAGCATGTTTCTGGTTATAGTTGATGCCCATTCCAAATGTCCAGAGGTGTTTTGCACTGACTCCTCCAGCTCAGCTCAGACGATAGAGTGTCTCAGAACAACGTTTGCAAGGTTCTGATTGCCGCTGCAGCTGGTAAGTGACAATGTGCAAGCTTTTGTAAGTGACGAGTTTACAAGATTCATGCCAGTAAGCGGAATCAAACACTCAACCTCAGCTCCCTACCACCCTGCCACCATTGGGCTGGGAGAGCGCTTTTTGCATACCCTAAAGCAAGGACTCCATGCAGAAAAACGAGACGAAGGGACTTTGCAAACAACACAGGCCAAGTTCCTGGCCTCCTACCGAAACACCACACATGCCACAACAAATGAAAACCCAGCCCAGCCGCACTGATGTTCGGGCAGCCTCTCCGCACACAGCTGGACATCATGAAGCCAAACAGGGGTAATGAAGTGCTGAACAAACAAGCCAAGATGCCTTCCGGTAGCCGGGAGCGCCATCTCCAAACAGTACAGGAAGTAATGGTGCGAGACTACAGAAGGGGAGAGAAATGGACAAACGGGACCCAGAACTTACCAGGTTCAAATGAGCCCAGACATAATATGGCCGCGTCACATTAACCAAATGCATTCAACGGAAAACAGCACAACAATCGAGAGAGAACAGGCACAGAGAGCTCCTGAGTGTGACATACAAGGAACTGTAGAGGACGGTGGAGCAGTAAAGAGACCCCAGGCTGAAAGAAGGGAACGTGTTGATGAAGGTGCTGCTATTGCAGAAGCTATAATGGAGCAAGCACACACTGAGAATGTTCAGGAGCCTACACACAATCCAAGGCGTTACCCAGAACAAAGGCACCGTCCAACAGACAGACTAGACAAAGACAAAAAAACAAACTGTTCAAATCAAAAGATGCAAATTAACCACAACACGTTCTGGGAAGTGTTTCAGTTGTGGTTTGGTAAATGTAACTCTGATCGTATAAGAGACGTTATGTTATGTTCTGTTAATCACTGATGTCCCCTTTAAGAATGGAGCACCCTTGGTCATGCGTAGTGTTGTTCTATGTTGTTCTGGTACTAACTCGTTTTAGTAAATGTGAAGCTCCAGTTCATTTCCTTGTATTCGGAGTCTTTCTTATTATATAAATAAGTAATAAGAGTTAAGACACTACAGGAGTGACTCCTAGCCTACCGGTGAAGGGAGTCTCATTCATTTTGGGGAACGATTTGGCTGGAGGAAAGGTCGTGCCAAATCCTGTCATTTGTAAGAAACCCAGAGTAGAGTAACCTGATGGGTTATGAGAAAAGTACCCCAGAGTGTTCGCCGCGTGTGCCATTATACGTGCTACGTCTAAGAAAGTCAAGTGTTGTGGAGGATGATTGATCTGTTTGAGATGTTGAGAGAGTTGACCTCACCTTAGAAAATCCCAGTAGGACCACTGAAGGAAGAGAGGGTCCCTATAGTTTATACTTCATGTCTAAGAAGCAGTTGAATGTGGAACAGAGTAAATATGTTTCGATCTCCCATCTTTTTGCTGAGATACATCCAGAGTTCTGTAGAGGAGAGTTTGATGAAGTTCGTGTGGGTTACCTTGACGAGACCGTGTTTCAATGAGGAAATGGCGTTCTCACGCCACTTCTGGGCAGGATGATTGGCCCAGTGTATCTCAAATTGTCGTTCCAGTTTCTCTTCGACAAGTGATACTGAGGTTGGTTCATGATGGTAGTATGGCAGGACATCCAGCGGTCAACAAGACGTATGACCATATCCTGCTTAACGTCTTCTGGCCTGACCTGAAAAATTATGTTGCTTCTGAAGCTAAGCAGGGTTGGTCCTGGTCAGTTCCTGGATGGGAGACCAGATGCTGCTGGAAGTGGTGTTGGAGGGCCAGTAGGAGGCACTCTTTCCTCTGGTCTAAAAAAAAATATCCCAATGCCCCAGGACACTGCCCTGTGTAGGGTGCCGTCTTTCGGATGGGATGTTAAACGGGTGTCCTGACTCTCTGAGGTCATTAAAGATTCCATGGCACTTATTGTAAGAGTAGGGGTGTTAACCCCGGTGTCCTGGCTAAATGTCACCTAATAATCCCCAGTTTACAGTTGGCTCATTCATCCCCCTCCTCTCCCCTGTAACTATTCCGCAGGTCGTTGCTGCAAATGAGAACGTGTTCTCAGTCAATTTACCTGGTAAAATAACGGAAAAATAAATAAAAAATAAAATAAATCGAACGAAGCTGTGCTGATTAAACCTTTGCAACCTATTCCGTCTTTTAACGTACCTTTCAGCAGGGTTCTGGTAAACTGACATATGGAAATGTTTTAAAATGGTCATGCTATAGATCATTTACCTATTTGATTTTGAATTTTAGGACCCCTTTAGGTATAAAATAATATATAAAAAAATATGGTTTTGATAAAATATTTAATTTGGCCTTTACTACTATAGCCCCGAGAAACACATTGAATAACACATTCCTACATTGCAAAAATAGACAGTCAAATAATAAATCAAAATAAGTAGGTTTTGAAATGTCTGTCTTTTATCTAGAATATATAAGAATGCTCAGGAAATATATATACAGTGCATTTGGAAAGTATACACTTTCAAGTTTTAAACATTTTGTTAGGTTACAGCCTTATTCTAAAATTGATTTAAAAAAGTATAATCCTCATCAATAATCTAGACACAATACCCCATAATGACAAAGTAAAAATGTTTTTTTTTTGTTTTTTTTTTTGCAAAAGTAATAAAATAAAAACAAAAAAATATCTTATTTACATAAGTATTCAGACCTTTTGCTATGAGACTTCAAATTGAGCTTGACAGAGCTTGAGAGGATCTGCAGATAAACTCCCTAAATACAGGTGTGCCAAACTTGAAGCGTAATACCCTAGACGACTTGAGGCTGTAATCACTGGTAAAGGTGCTTCAACAAAGTATTGAGTAAAGGGTCTGAATACTTATGTAAATGTAATATTTCCGTTCATATTTTTTATACATTTGCAAAACATGTCTAAAAACAGTTTTTTTGCTTTGACATCATGAGGTTTTGTGTGTAGATTGATGAGGTGTTAAGGCTGTAACATCAACAAAATGTGGAAAAGGTGTAGGGGTCTGAATACTTTCCGAATGCACTATATATATATTTTTTACACATTCCTCTTTTTTGGGTGGTTACAAAACTACCTTCATACTTCCATACATTTTAAAGAAATGGTAGCGGTTACCTTCAGATGAGTTCCATGCCACTTGTGGGGGTGATAGAGCAAAACAAACAGCATCGTGTTCGTGAGAGTCTCCCCTTTCCATAGAGTGGACATAACCATTCAGACACTACAGACGTCTTTGTGAAAATACCAACTGTCGGGATGTCTAATTTACCAACATTTCTGCAAATGGATATAGAGTTTGGAATGAAACTCATCAAATGTACTTTTAGATATCACATGAAAGTCCTTAATGTAAACTAAAATCAGTGATGGACCAAAGATAGATCCTTGAGAAACCCCCAAATGTAATTATTAAGTTCCGATTCAGAGCTGTTTTAAGACATCACTGTTCACTGTTCATGTTCAGTGATGACTATAAAACAATATTAGTGATAATACACTGTACTGTAAAGAAAATTACAATCCAAAGTTGACATTTTGTATTTCATTTTTACTGTTCATAATGCAGGTCAACCCGGTTAAAAACAGTATATCGTTTTATACCAGCTCTATATGCAAAGGAGCCTAACACACCACCCCTCTCTGTATAAAACGTGGACTGTTTGTCTCATAGTCAGTTGGAGTAGAGAAGAGCAGCTCCCACCAGTTCAGCTTCAGCACAAACCATGTTCCCTGCATCTCTGCTGCTGCTCCTGCTGGCAGCTGCCTCCTGTAAGTCTCTTGGGATTTGTGGAAGGAATGGATTGAGGCGCAATAAAATATATTGAGGAAATATTATTTTAACAATAGCCTTAACAGTCATACTTAGCTGTCCTGTATAGCATATGACTAATTATGTTTTTCCCCATAGATGTGTACTGTGGTGGTCTTGAACTCAGCCAGCCAACTGTAATAGTTGTGAAGCCTGGAGAGTCTCTGAGCATCACCTGTAAGGTCTCTGGGTATTCTGTTAGTGATAGCAGCATAAGCTTTGCCACAGGTTGGGTTCGAAAGCCTGCAGGGAAATCAATGGAGTGGATTTCATATATATGGGATAATGGAGATATATACAAAAATGATGAACTGAAAAACAAGTTCAGCATTTCAAGAGATGCCTCCAGCAACTCTGTGTCTTTACAAGGGCAGAGCCTGCAACCTGAAGACACAGCTGTGTTTTACTGTGTTCGCTACCCTCCACAGTGATAAAAACCAGCACCAGACCTGAACAAATACCCAGATACCCATGGGAGAATGATGCAAGCACAACATAATATAAATGTATCTCCACACCAAGATATCAACATATTAAGACTAATGCTCAGTCTCAGAAAATTGTAATTTAATAAGTTAACCTTACCAAAAGCGTCAAAACCATACATCATTAAAAGATTTTCAGACATTTAAACTCCAAGTAAAAATGGTAAACTTTTGTCCCCGTGTTACTGATCTTCAACACACAATACTAAAGCCATTATATGTAGTCAACACACAATACTAAAGCCATTATATATAGTCAACACATCATACTAAAGCCATTATATATAGTCAACACATCATACTAAAGCCATTATATGTAGTCAACACACAATACTAAAGCCATTATATATAGTCAACACATCATACTAAAGCCATTATATATAGTCAACACATCATACTAAAGCCATTATATATAGTCAACACATCATATTAAAGCCATTATATATAGTCAACACACAGTACTAAAGCCATTATATGTTGTCAACATATCATACTAAAGCCATTATAGTCAACACGTCTCATAAGTAGAATCTGAACTACAGAGAGAAGAACAAAGGACAGCGAGGAGACAGAATAAAGGAATAGAGCAGATCTCTCCCTGTCAGGATATTTAAACCTCTAGAGGGCGGTCTATGCAAAGTCTCCCTTCCGTTTATCCCTTTATAATCAGACACTCAGCCCTGGCTTTCTCATTATAGGCAGTGTGGATTGATTCGGTAGCAAGCACTGCATATAACCTGACTATCACTGAACAATGAGGACTGTCTGGAGTTTAGTACTCATGGTGGTGTTTGTAAAAAGTAAGTTACAATATTTTCTGTTAACTAGAATGAATGTTCCATCATGTTTTTCATTTTTCAGAAGTCATTTGCTACAAATAGGTATATAGACATGTTTTAAGACATCACTGTTCATGTGTATGAATGTTTGCATTCTAAAGTTTTGGGTACTTCATTTCCACAGGTGTTCAGGGTCAGACACTGACTGAGTCTGGACCAGTGGTTAGAAAGCCTGGAGAATCACACAAACTGACCTGTACAGCCTCTAGTTTAGACATAAATGGCTATTGGCTTGCATGGATCAAACAGGCTCCTGGTAAAGGACTAGAATTTATGGCAGCACATTATAACAGCAGAAATATTGTCTGTTCAGGGTCGGGTCACCATCTCCAGAGACAACAGCAAGCAGCAGGTGTATCTCCAGATGAACAGCCTGACGACTGAAGACTCTGCTGTTTATTATTGTGCCAGACACACAGTGACACAGGAGGCAGCAGCACTATAAAAATACTGATCAACACTGATCCCAGAAAGAGAGACAATGATGCACATCTGTTGTTCTGGCACACTCTCTATGAGAGAGCAGAAGGACTCAAAAGCAGTCTACAAAGCACTGATATTAATATTATCCTCATAAAATAATCTACACACATTATAACATGTGAAAAGCACATTATCTCCATGAACCAAAATTCAACTTTACAGAATTTAGTTCATATTAGCTATTACATTTTGAGTATTTGTATCGGACGGAATTAAATTAAGTGCGCAAGTACAGTGGAATGCCTTTCTTTCAAGCTCCAAACCTAACAATGCAGTAATCAATATCAATGTAGCACAAAAAAATAACATAAGGTAGATGAAAAACACACAAGATATAAAAATAATAACTGTGAAGAACACGGGAAAGAAGAGAAGCTACTGTATATACAGTCAGTTCCAAAGCCATATTTACAATGTGCAGGGATACTCCAGCCATTCTGTTAGCTATTTAGCAATCTTATGGCTTGGGGATAGAAACTGTTCAGGAGCCTGTTAGTGTCAGACTTGATGCATTGTTACTGCTTGCCAAGCGGAAGCAGAGAGAACAATATACGGCTTCGGTGGCTGGAGCACTTAATTTATTTTCCGGGCCTTAATTTCACAGAGGTTCTGGGTGGCAGGGGGCTCGGCCCCAGTGATGTACTTGGCTGTCTGCACCACCCCCTGTAGCACTATGCAATCAAGGGCAGTGCTGTTGCCATACCAAGAAGAGATGCAGTCAATCAAGATGCTCTCATATAGAACTGTGATGATCATTCATGTTAAAGAGTAATGGAACAAGTATGGAACAAGTTTATTGCATTAATCCCAATATATTCTGTCATCTTGTGCTGGGGTGGTGGTGTGATATCAGAAACAGCAAGCATATAGCGAGTAACAGCTAGTTACAGCAGGACGGCAGCAAGAGACACCAGTGCATGGGAGCACATGACATCCGACATTGAGGAACATGTGTAGAGCTGGTCAACTTAAATAGACCTCATGTAATTAGCGTGTGAATCCAATTGGTGCAATATCTGCTGAAGCAAACAGCTGATGCCACCACACTCTGGTTTCCCTTCTGAACTGGCTCCGCTTTATATCTTTTTCAAGACACCTCATTTACATTCACCTGTATATGAGCCTAATCCAATTCAGAGTTT
This sequence comes from Oncorhynchus masou masou, assembly GCF_036934945.1. NCBI lineage: Eukaryota > Metazoa > Chordata > Actinopteri > Salmoniformes > Salmonidae > Oncorhynchus > Oncorhynchus masou. The sequence continues at coordinate 342,703 of NC_088226.1, forward strand.
TAATTACTGGTAGGTGTAAATGAAAGTCCTCATTGAATGTACTGAAATATACAATGAAGAAAAAGAAAAACGGCAACATGTAAAGTATAAGTCCAATGTTTAATGAGCTGAAATAAAAGATCCCAGAAATTCTCCATATGCTCAAACGGCTTATTTATCTCAAATTCTGTGCACAAATGTGTTACATCCTTGTTAGTGAGCATTTCTCCTTTGCCAAGACAATCCATCTACCTGACAGGTTCAGCATATCAAGAAGCTGATTAAACAGTATGATCATTGCACAGGTGTACCTTGTGCTGGAGACAATGAAAGGCCACTCTAAAATGTCCAGTTTTGTCACACAACACAATAACACAGATGTCTCAAGTTTTGAGGGAGTGTGCAATTGGCATGCTGACTGCAGGAATGCCCATCAGAGCTGTTACCAGATAATTTCATGTTAATTTCTCTCCCATAAACCCGCATCCCATGTAAATTTAGAGAACTTGGCAGTACGTCCAACCGGCCTCACAACCGCAGACCACGTGTATGGCGTCGTGTAGGTGAGCGGCTGGTTGATGTCAACATTGTGAACAGAGTGCCCCATGTGGCATGGGGTTTTGATATGGGCAGCCATAAGCTATGGAAAACGAACACAATTGCGTTTTATCAATGAAAATGTTTGTGCACAGAGATACCCTGACAAGATCCTGAGGCACATTGTCGTTGTCACGGCTTTCGTTGTGGGAAAGAGGAGCGGACCAAAATGCAGCGGAGTTGTGATTAATTTTATTAAATAAGGAAACTATACACGATCAAAATAACAAACGTACGCAAACAGCCCTATCTTGTACAAAACACAGAGACAGGAACAATCACCCACAAACACACAGTGAAACCCAGGCTACCTAAATATGGTTCCCAATCAGAGACAATGACTAACACCTGCCTCTGATTGAGAACCATATCAGGCCAGACATAGAAATAGACAAACAAGACATCCAACATAGAATGCCCACTCAGATCACACCCTGACCAACCAAAACATAGAAACATACAAAGTAAACTATGGCCAGGGTGTGACATTAGGATTACCAACAAAGCAATAAACTATCCATGTCATTTGTGTCCCATAATTGAGACCTTTTCTAACCCCCACCATGTTTCACTAACATTGTCAGTTATTTTCTCCCTGTTTCACTATCTTATGCAAATATCACTTGTCACTAGACTTCTCTCACTCTCTCCGCCTCTATATAACCAGTCTCTCATTGTGTGTTCCATGGAACATCCCTCTGAGTCCTGGAGAGTAGAGAAGTGCATCTCCCACCAGTTCAGCTTCAACACAAACCATGTTCAGTGCATCTCTACTGCTGCTACTGGCAGCTGCCTCCTGTGAGTCTTTGAATCTGGGGGAAATAATACATTCATGAAAACGTAATTAGACTGATATGATTTGACACTATTTGGAACTTGTAATTATCTCTTCCTTACTTCTCTTCCCACAGGTGTTTACTGTGAAGAACTCACTCAGCCAGCATCTATGACTGTCCAGCCAGGTCAACCACTGACCATCTCCTGTAAGGTCTCATATTCTGTTACTAGCTATTGGACAGCTTGGATCCGACAACCTGCAGGGAAAGGACTGGAGTGGATTGGGCAAATATATACTGGAAACACAATCTACAAGGATTCACTGAAAAACAAGTTCAGCCTCACTTTAGACTCCTCTAACAAGATAGTGACTTTAACAGGACAGAACCTGCAGGCTGAAGACACAGCTGTGTATTATTGTGCCCGAGACTCACAGTGATACAAACCAGGGACAGACATGCACAAAAACTCACTCATTCCTTAAACAGTTAGAGTTACATGTATCAATCAGGAGGTGTGATATTTAAAAAAACATGTATTTATTTATTTCACCTTTATCTAACCAGGTAGGCCAGTTGAGAACAGTTCTCATTTGCAACTGCGACTTGGCCAAGATAAAGCAAAGCAGTGTGACACAAACAACAACACAGATATTACATGGAACAATTAATTTAGTTTATACTACATGGTTATCTTTGAAAGGGTGTTAGAGATAATATCTATGCTCAATATACAATATAGCTCCAACCTTCTCCATAATATAATATATAATAACAAGCTCCAACCTCACAAGTTACAAACTGTGGACCCTCTAATTAAGATGACATGATAAGAGCTTCAGTATGCCGGCCTCTACAGTATAACCGCTCTCCCCTTTCCCCTCCATCAATGAAAACCAACCCTCTGGTCCAATGCTAATTTCACCTATCCCCTCTCTTCCTTTCACCTCCTCTACCTCTCCCTATAAAACAACTCTGTATTAGTATGTCCCTCTGAGTCCTGGAGAGTAGAGAAGAGCAAAACCCACCAGTTTCACCTTCAACACTAACCATGTGTTGTTTCAAGAGGGCCACCATTGTTCCTGTTCCCAAGAAAGCTAAGGTAACTGAGCTAAACGACTACCGCCCCGTAGCACTCACTTCCGTCATCATGAAGTGCTTTGAGAGACTAGGACCATATCACCTCCACCCTACCTGACACCCTAGACCCACTCCAATTTGCTTACCGCCCAAATAGGTCCACAGACGACGCAATCTCAACCACACTGCACACTGCCCTAACCCATCTGGACAAGAGGAATACCTATGTGAGAATGCTGTTCATCGACTACAGCTCGGCATTTAACACCATAGTACACTCCAAGCTCGTCATCAAGCTCGAGACCCTGGGTCTCGACCCCGCCCTGTGCAACTGGGTACTGGACTTCCTGACGGGCCGCCCCCAGGTGGTGAGGGTAGGCAACAACATCTCCACCCCGCTGATCCTCAACACTGGGGCCCCACAAGGGTGCGTTCTGAGCCCTCTCCTGTACTCCCTGTTCACCCACGACTGCGCGGCAACGCATACCTCCAACTCGATCATCAAGTTTGCGGACGACACAACAGTGGAAGGCTTGATTACCAACAACGACGAGATGGCCTACAGGGAGGTGGTGAGGGCCCTCGGAGTGTGGTGTCAGGACAATAACCTCAACTCAACGTCAACAAAACTAAGGAGATGATTGTGGACTTCAGGAAACAGCAGAGGGAACACCCCCTTATCCACATCGATGGAACAGTAGTGGAGAGGGTAGTAAGTTTTAAGTTCCTCAGCATACACATCACAGACAAACTAAATTGGTCCACCCACACAGACAGCATCGTGAAGAAGGCGCAGCAGCGCCTCTTCAACCTCAGGAGGCTGAAGAAATTCGGCTTGTCACCAAAAACACTCAAACTTCTACAGATGCACAATCGAGAGCATCCTGGCGGGCTGTATCACCGCCTGGTACGGCAACTGCTCCGCCCACAACCGTAAGGCTCAACTCAAGCCACTTCAATAATGGGAATTGATGGGAAAGGATGTAAAATATATCACTAGCCACTTTAAACAATGCTACTGTCAGGACCCGGTTACGAACCTGGGTCTCCGGAGTGAGAAACAGTCACTTAACCAACTGAGCCACGAATAGTCAGCAGAATCCAGAAGATGAGGCAGACACAGCAGTACTTAAGACGGTGTATTTAATAAAGTAAAAAAAGGAGAAGTCCTTAAATACAAAAATGGCAAATCCAAAAGGTGGTAGGAATAGCACAAAAAAGCCTCAAGAGACACTCAAAAACAAAAACAGAATTCCACAAGAGCATCCACCGGAATCGCCAGGAAACCACAGAACACTAGGGCTGGGTGCTAACATACAAACACAGAGCACAGAACTGAGGGAAACTAAGGGTTTAAATACAATCAGGGAAACGAGGCACAGGTGCAAATAATAATGGGGAACAAGGGAAAAAACATAAGGTCAAAAAGCACAATGGGGGCATCTAGTGACCAAAACCCGGAACAACCCTGGCCAAATCCTGACAGCTACCTAATATAATGTTTACGTACCCTACATTATTCATCTCATATGTACACGTATATACTGTACTCTATCATCTACTGCATCCTTAAGTAATACATGTATCACTAGCCACTTTAACTATGCCACTTTGTTTACATACTCATCTCATATGTATATACTGTACTCGATACCATCTACTGTATCTTGCCTATGCTGCTCTGCACTATCACTCATTCATATCTTTATGTACATATTCTTTATCCCCTTACACTGTGTATAAGATATTAGTTTTGGAATTGTTAGTTAGATTACTTGTTGGTTATTACTGCATTGTCGGAACTGGAAGCACAAGCATTTCGCTACGCTCACATTAACATCTGCTAACCATGTGTATGTGACAAATACAATTTGACTTGATTTGATGTTCCCTCCATCTCTATTGCTGTAGCCAGCCTCCAATACTGACCAGCCAGGTCAACTACTGACCAGCTCATGTAAGGTTTCATACGCTGTTACTAGCTCTAGTACAAATTGGATTTGCCAGCCTGTAGGGAAAACACTGGAGTGGATTGGATGTACTGTATCAATAATGAAGCATAACTTATAAATATGAACAAGTTCAGCATCATTGGTGCCACTTCCAGCAACTTCGGAACTAGAAGCACAAGCATTTCGCTACACTCGCATTAACATCTGCTAACCATGTGTATGTGACAAATACATTTGATTTGATTTGATTTATGTTGATGTCAACATGGCGGCTATTGTGACTAATTTTTCTGAGCGCCGTCTCAGATTATTGCATGGCTGGCTTATTCCGTAAAGTTAAAAAAAAAATCAGACACAGCGGTTGCATTAATATAACTTATGAATGAGAATAGTGTTTTTTTACTATTAATCAACTTTATTTATATAGCCCTTCGTACATCAGCTGATATCTCAAAGTGCTGTACAGAAACCCAGCCTAAAACCCCTAACAGCAAGCAATGCAAGTGTAGAAGCACAGTGGCTAGGAAAAACTCCCTAGAAAGGCCAAAACCTAGGAAGAAACCTAGAGAGGAACCAGGCTATGTTGGGTGGCCAGTCCTCTTCTGGCTCTGCCGGGTGGAGATTATAACAGAACATGGCCAAGATGTTCAAATGTTCATAAATGACCAGCATGTTCGAATAATAATAAGGCAGAACAGTTGAAACTGGAGCAGCAGCATGGCCAGGTGGACTGGGGACAGCAAGGAGTCATCATGTCAGGTAGTCCTGGGGCATGGTCCTAGGGCTCAGGTCCTCCGAGATAGAGAAAGAAAGAGAGAGAATTAGAGAACGCACACTAAGATTCACACAGGACACCGAATAGGACAGGAGAAGTACTCCAGATATAACAAACTGACCCTAGCCCCACGACACATGAACTACTGCAGCATAAATACTGGAGGCTGAGACAGGAGGGGTCAGGAGACACTGTGGCCCCATCCTAGGACACAAACGGACAGGGCCAAACAGGAAGGATATAACCCCATCCACTTTGCCAAAGCACAGCCCCCACACCACTAGAGGGATATCTTCAACCACCAAATTACCATCCTGAGACAAGGCTGAGTATAGCCCACAAAGATCTCCGCCATGGCACAACCCAAGGGGGGGCGTCAACTCAGACAGGATGATCACATCAGTGAATCAACCCACTCAGGTGACGCACCCCTTCCAGGGACGGATTGAGAGAGCCCCAGTAAGCCAGTGACTCAGCCCCTGTAATAGGGTTAGAGGCAGAGAATCCCAGTGGAAAGAGGGGACCCGGCCAGGAAGAGACAGCAAGGGCGGTTCGTTGCTCCAGAGCCTTTCCGTTCACCTTCCCACTCCTGGGCCAGACTACACTCAATCATATGACCCACTGAAAAGATGAGTCTTCAGTAAAGACTTAAAAGTTGAGACCGAGTTTGCGTCTCTGACATGGGGAGGCAGACCGTTCCATAAAAATGGAGCTTTATAGGAGATAGCCCTGACTCCAGCTGTTTGCTTAGAAATTCTAGGGACAATTAGGAGGCCTGCATCTTGTGACAGTAGCGTACTTGTAGGTATGTACGGCAGGACCAAATCAGAGAGATAGGTAAGACAAAGCCCATGTAATGCTTTGTAGGTTAGCAGTAAAACCTTGAAATCAGCCCTTGCTTTGACAGGAAGCCAGTGTAGGGAGGCTAGCACTGGAGTAATATGATCAAATTTTTTGGTTCTAGTCAGGATTCTAGCAGCTGTAATTTAGCACTAACTGAAGTTTATTTAGTGCTTTATCCGGGTAGCCAGAAAGTAGAGCATTGCAGTAGTCTAACCTAGAAGTGACAAAAGCATGGATTAATTTTTCTGCATCATTTTTGGACAGAAAGTTCTTGATTTTTGCAATGTTACGTAGATGGAAAAAAGCTGTCCTTGAAATGGTCTTGATATGTTCTTCAAAAGAGAGATCAGGGTCCAGAGTAACGAAGAGGTCCTTCACAGTTTTATTTGAGACGACTGTACAACCATTAAGATTAATTTTCAGATTCAACAGAAGATCTCCTTGTTTCTTTGGACCTAGAACAAGCATCTCTGTTTTGTCCGAATTTAAAAGTAGAAAGTTTGCAGCCATCCACTTCCTTATGTCTGAAACACATGCTTCTAGCAACTTTTCCTCAAAGAAGTTCATGAATTTATCACTGCTAAAGTGAAAGCCATTCTCTCTTGGGGAATGCTGCTTTTTAGTTAGCTTTGCGACAGTATCAAAAAGGAATTTCGGATTGTTCTTATTTTCCTCAATTAAGTTAGAAAAATAGGATGATCGAGCAGCAGTAAGGGCTCTTCGGTAGTGCACGGTACTGTCTTTCCAAGCTAGTCAGAAGACTTCCAGTTTGGTGTGGCGCCATTTCCGTTCCAATTTTCTGGAAGCTTGCTTCAGAGCTTGGGTATTTTCTGTGTACCAGGGAGCTAGTTTCTTATGAGAAACGTTTTTAGTTTTTAGGGGTGCAACTGCATCTAGGTTATTGCGCAAGGTTAAATTGAGTTCCTCAGTTAGGTGGTTAACCTGTTGAAACTCCCCAACCCGGATCCGGGATCGTGACTAAAGCCTCAGGCTCATTAGCATAACGCAACGTTAACGATTTCTGAAAATCGCAAATAAAATGAAAATAATGCGCCTGCTCTCAAGCTTAGCCTTTTCTTAACTTCTTGAAACTCCCCATCCCGGATCCGGGATCGTGACTAAAGCCTCAGGCTCATTAGCATAACGCAACGTTAACGATTTCTGAAAATCGCAAATAAAATTAAAATAATGCGTCTGCTCTCAAGCTTAGCCTTTTCTTAACAACACTGTCATCTCAGATTTTCAAAATATGCTTTTGAACCATAGAAATTGACTAATTTGTGTAAGAGTATGCAAAGCTAGCATAGCATTTTGTGTAGCATGTAGCACGCAACGTTTTCACAAAAACCAGATAACCAAATAAATAAAATCATTTACCTTTGAAGAGCTTCTGATGTTTTCAATGAGGAGACTCTCAGTCACATACCAAATGCGCAGTGTTTCCTGAAAGCGTCTGTGTGTAGGAGAAATCGTTCCGTTTTCTACATTGCGTCTGGCTACCGAAACGAAAATGCAGTCACCTACAACGTAAAACTTTTTCCGGATTAACTACATAATATCGACCGAAACATGGCAAACGTTGTTTGGAATCAGTCCTCAAGGTGTTTTTTCACATATCTCTTCATTGACATGCAGTTCGTGGAAGCTTGCTTTACTCTCTGTATCGTATGGAAAAATACTGGCAGGTGACTTTTGCGCACCAATTTTGTAATTGAAATTTGCTATCGTAAATGTGGAATTGTGGCATTGTAACGGCTTTCTTCTGGTGAAGGAGAGGAAGACCAAAGCGCAGCGTGGTAAGTAATAATAATGCTTTTAATAAAGACAAATGAACACTCGAACAAAAACTATTAACGATAACGTGAAATCTACAAAAACTGAAAACGTACCGTGTGGCGACAAACACACACACGGAAACAAACACCCACAAACTAAAAGTGAAACCCAGGCTACCTAAGTATGATTCTCAATCAGAGACAACTAACGACACCTGCCTCTGATTGAGAACCATACTAGGCCGAAACAGAAACCAAACATAGAAAAACAAACAGACTGCCCACCCCAACTCGCGTCCTGACCATACTAAATAAAGACAAAACAAAGGAAATAAAGGTCAGAACGTGACAGGCATGGGTTGTTCAATGACAGACGTGTATTTGTTTAAAATCACTTGATGGTTTCATTTCAGAGAGACAAATTATTATTATTTTGTACAAAATTCTATATATCCGTATAAATCTGTGTTAGCTGCATGTGTGACATAACTCCATCAGTCCTATTTACAGTATAATTTACAAAATTATACCTTTTTAAACATTCTATTAAAATAATGTTTTTTTTAATCAATTACTCTATTTGAGTTTAACCACAATACTGTTGTATTATTTGTGTTACGGATACAGTTATCCTGTGTGTGTGTGTATCCTGTGTGTGTGTTTCTTTTCTCTCCTTCTCCCCTCACAGGTGAAAATCATCACTCCCCAATCAGTCAACAATCAATCATCAATCAGAAGACACACCTCCTCATATTTCCTGACCTATCACAGTTCCTTCCCCATGGTTTAAAAACCCCATCATTTGTTTGTTCTAGAGCCCAGCTCAGCCCAGCTCAGCCCAATCTCTCTGTAAATGCCATGTCTGTAGGTCTCTGTGTTTCACTCTCGCTTTGTGTCGAAACCTCTCTTTTGTTTAAGCACCTCATAGCACTTTGTCATCACCTGTGAGTATTGTTTTTGGTTATGGTGTTTGTGTTTGATTGCTGGTGGAAAAGGGGGAAACGACAAGTCGCCCATGGGCATACACTACCCGTAGGTGAACTTTGTTAAATACACTAGTTAGAACTGGGCGGACCACCCACTGTATTTTTGGTTAGTTAGTTAGCTGTTGTTAAAGTAGGCTAGTCTAGCTTAGGGGTGTTTTTGAATACTTATTGTTTCTTTCCTTGGGTCCAGCTCAGGCCCTTTTCCTGCTCCCCCCATTACCGTGTGTTTAGAAATAAACCTAGAGTTTTTCTTTAGATTTCAGTTGTCGTGCTTATTTCGTTCCCACTTTTCCTTTGTCACAATAATAATTTGCATGAGTTATGTTACGAGTCTCATTACCATCCCCCCTAGACTGTCGGGCCAAAAGGGATTCGTAACAATTTGTTATGTCTTTGAAGCTGGATTTAACTGAAATTGCAAAAAAAATCCAAAATCCAGTGTAACCAGCTCAGGGGTAGTCCAGACCCAGCACAGGTCAGTGTAACTGACTCTCCCGGTCTGTTCACCACTGGCTCAGAGGAGGTGAGTGACTGCCCCTGGACAGCTGAAAAACAGACAGTTTAGATGTCTATATCACCCACCAGCCAATTAGCACAGCTCCTCTCCTGTTTCCTACACTGGAAAGACATAACTCACCTGAGATAAGAGCCAGGAGGAACACACAATCTAGAACTCTCATTGTGGGATGGATCTAAAATTCTGTAAAAGTAGAAGCACAGACTGGGAGTGGTCGGCATGACTGAGGGAGATGGTCTGTGGAGGGCAGTTACATCAGACAATTGAAATGGGAGGAGACCTTGGATGTATGTGAATAGAAACACATTTGCGTCTCTATGTTGTTAAATGTTTCTCCCCGTAGATCTAGTGGTCTAAAATACTATGTATATTGGAGTTTTGATGAAGACTCAAGGTGTTCATGTAATAGTGACATAGATACTTATTGGGCCAGTGTATCAATAAGAAGTTTTGGGGCCTTGAAACCAGCTATATACCGTGCATTCGGAAAGTATTCAGACCCCTTGACTTTTTCCACAATTTGTTATGTTACAGCCTTATTCTAAAATGTATTAAATTATTGTTTTCCCTCAACAATCTATATACAGTACCCCATAATGACAACGCGAAAACAGATATTTATCAAATGTAAAAACATAAATATCTTCCTTCATTATCTCCCCTCCCTGTCCTTTATTCTGCTCGCTGATTTTCAGATTTTACATATAGGATGTTCAGACTAGATATGTTTCATATTTTATACAATGCTGATCAACACAAAAACAAGAACATTTCCCTATGTGGAACAATGCAAGTTGTATTGAATTAGATATATCTCTAACTGCTAAACCCTCTTCTGAATCTATGGGGAGTTCCTATAAGGACCTATAATTGATCCATTATAGTTTTTAGTTTTAGTATATTTCTGTTTGCTGATCACATTAAAACGCCTTCTGGCTGCAGGGGCAGTATTGAGTAGCTTGGATGAAAGGTGCCCAGAGTAAACGGCCTGCTCCTCAGTCCCAGTTGCTAATATATGCATATGATCAGATTTGGATAGGAAACACACTGAAGTTTCTAAAACGGTTTGAATGATGTCTGTGAGTATAACAGAACTCACATGGCAGCCAAAAACCTGAGAAGAACTCCAAACAGGAAGTGGTAAATCTGAGATTGGTCGATTTTCAACCCAGCCCCTATTGAATACACAGTGGGATATTGGTAATGTTGCACTTCCTAAGGCTTCCACTAGATGTCAACCATCTTTAGAAACTTGTTTGAGGATTCTACTGTGAAGTGGGACCGAATGAGAAGGGGATGAGTAAGGTCTGCCATGAGCTGACTATGCTCTGCACGTTCACATGAGAGGGATCTCTGTTCCATCGCACTTCTGAAGACAATGGAATTCTCCGGTTGGAACATTATTGACGTTTTATGTTACAAACATCCTAAAGATTGATTCCATACATCGTTTGACATGTTTCTACGGACAGGAATGGAACTTTTTGACATTTCATCGGCAACTAGGGAACGCGCTTCATGACTTTTGGATTTGTTTCCCAAACGTGCTCACAAAAGTAGCTCTTTGGACATAAATGATGGACATTATCGAACTAAATCAAACATTAAACGTGGAACTGGGATTCCTGGGAGTGCATTCTGAGGAAGATCATCAAAGGTAAGTTAATATTTATAATGCTATTTATGACTTCTGTTGACTACCCAATATGGCGGATATCTTTTTGGCTGCTTTGTTGTCTGAAAACTGTACTCAGATTATTGCATGGTTTGCTTTTTCCGTAAAGTTATTTTGAAATCTGACACAGCGGTTGCATTAAGAAGAAGTGTATCTATATTTCTATGTCTAACAATTATATTTTCATCAACATTTTATAATGAGTATTTCTGTGAAATGATGTGGCTCTCTGCAATATCACCGGATGTTTTTGGAACAAGTGAACGTAATGCGCCAATGTATACTGAGATTTTTTTTATATAAATATGAACTTAATCAAACAAAACATACATGTATTGTGTAACATGAAGTCCTATGAGTGTCATCTGATGAAGATCATCAAAGGTTAGTGATTCATTTTATCTCCATTTGTGCTTTTTGTGACTCCTCTCTTTGGCTGGAAAAATGGCTGAATTTCTCTGTGACCTGGTGGTGACCTAACATAATCGTTTGTGGTGCTTCCACTGTAAAGCCTGTTTGAAATCGGACACTTTGGTGGGATTCACAACAAGATTACCTTTAAAATGGTATAAGATACATGTATGTTTGAGGAATTTTAATTATGAGATTTCTGTTGTTTCAATATGGCGCTCTGCACTTTCATTGGCTGTTATATCAATCCCGGTAACGGGATTGCAGCCCTAAGAAGTTTAATTTAATTCTGTCTGATACAAATACTCAAAATGTAATTGCTAATATGAACTAAATTCTGTCAAGTTGACTTTGAGGTCATGTAAATTATGTGCTTTTCACTGTTGTAATGTGTGTGGATTATTTTGTGGGGATAATACTGATATCAGTGTTTTTTCCGTTACTTTTGTGTCCTTCTGCTCTCTCATAAAGGGTGTGTCTGAACAACAGTGTCACGCCCTGACCTTAGAGAGCCTTTTTTATTCTCTATTTGGTTAGGTCAGGGTGTGACTTGGGTGGGCAAATCTATCTTTCTATTTCTTTGTTGGCTTAGTATGGTTCCCAATCAGAGGCTGCTGTTTATAGTTGTCTCTGATTAGGGATCATACTTAGGCAGCCCTTTTTCCCACCTTCAGTTGTGGGATCTTGATTTTGTTAGTTGCTGTATTAATTTATCTTTTGTTGTTCATCAAAATAAGGAAAGATGTACACTTACCACACTGCACCTTGGTCTCATTCCAAGAACAGACGCAACAAACAGATGTGCATCATTGCCTCTCATACTGTGATCAGTGTTGAACAGTTTTTGTACGGTGCTGCAGTCTCCTGTGTCACTGTGTCTCTGGCACAATAATAAACTGCCGAGTCTTCAGGCTTCAGACTTTTCACCTCTAAGTACAGCTGGTTTTTGGAGTTGTCTTTGGTGATGGTGAACTGGCCCTGGAGAGACTGGGCAAAATAAGCTGTGGTTCCAGTGTCAATGTATCCAATCCACTCTAGTCCTTTCCCTGGTTTCTGAAGGATCCAGTGCATGTAGTAGCTACCCATGGAGAAACCAGACACAGTACAGGACAGTGTTACTGACTCTCCAGGCCTCTTCATCACTGGCTCAGAGGAGGTGAGTGACTGCCCCTGAACAGCTGAAAAACAGACAGAGAGTTTAGATGACTATCACCCACCAGCCAATTAGCACAGCTCCTCTCCTGTTTCCTACACTGGAAAGACATAACTCACCTGAGATAAGAGCCAGGAGGAACACACAATCTAGAACTCTCATTGTGGGACGGATCTAAAATTCTGTAAAAGTAGAAGCACAGACTGGAAGTGGTCGTCGTGACTGAGGGAGATGGTCTGTGGAGGGCAGTTATATCAGATTATTGAAATGGGAGGAGACCTTGGGCCTATGTGAACAGAAACACATTTGCATCTCTATGGTGTTAAATGTTTCTCCCCGTAGATCTAGTGGTCTAAAATACTACGTATACTGGTACTGTTGAGAAACGTTTTGGTGAAGACTCAAAGTGTACATGTAATAGTGACATAGCCACTTATTGTGCCAGTGTATCAATAAGAAGTTTTATTTTATGGAGCAGTTCTTTGATTGATATTATTATATTACATTAAATCAATGAGGGCCATATGTGGCAATAGTGTTTGATTCACATGGGTATTCAGTTTTGTACAGGTCCGGTCCTAGTTTGTATCTTTGTGGTCTTCGAGCACTGTGCTGCTGACAGTGTCTCTGGTGATACTGAACTTGTTTTTCAGCTTTTCACTATAATATATTGCAACATTTCTATCAACCCACTCTAATGCTTTTCCTGCAGGCTGTCGTGTCCTACCTGTACAGTAGCTGGTACTGGTTAAATTTGAGGGAGGGTGGGGGTGCTAAGCTGACACATGGAATTGTTTTAAGACCTTCATACTATGGATAATTTAGCTATTTGATTTGGAATTTTAGGACCCCTTTAGGTATTAAAATCTACAACTTGGAGTCCACCTGTGGTAAATTCAATTGATTTTACATGATTTGGAAAGAGTGTGAAAAGCTGTCATCAAGGCAAAGGGTGGTTATTTGAAGAATCTGAAATATAAAACATATTTAGATTTCTTTAACACTTTTCTGGTTTCTACATGATTCAATGTGTTATTTCATAGGTTTGGTGTCTTCACTATTAGGTAGAAAATAGTAAAAATAAAGAGAAATCCTTGAATGAGTAGGTGTTCTAAAGACTTTTGACCGGTAGTGTATGTTGCACAGGATGTTGGTGGCACCTTAATTGGGGAGGACCAGCTCATGGTAACGGCTGGAGCGGAATTAGTGGAATGGCATCAAGTACATCAAACACATGGTTTGCATGCGTTTGATGCCATTCCATTCGATCTGTTACAGCCAATTATTATGAGCCATCCTTCCCTCAGCAGACTCCACTGGTATGCTGTAATTATTATATCATAGGATGTTTGATATTTAGATTTATATTCAGACTCAGATCGCCTACTCCTGGTATATACTTCTAACTTCACCTGTACAAAGAAGGAGTGAATTTTACTACAGGTCTGCTGCTGGTTTGTATCACTGTGGAGGCGATCACAATAATACACAGCTGTGTCTTCAATAATAAACTAAAGTTAAAAAAGATATTAACTTTATGAGGGTAGGGGGCAGCATTGGGAATTTTGGATGAAAAGTGTGCCCACATTAAACTGCCTGCTACTCAGCCATGAAAGCTACGACAAAGAGTTACACATGGAATAAACAAGCGTGCAGTCAATAACACAATAAAAAAAGAAAGTCTATATACAGTGTGCACAAATGGCATGAAGAGGTAGGCAATAAATAGGCCATAGTAGCAAAGTAATTACAATTTAGCAGATTAACACGAGTGATAGATGAGCGGATGATTATGAGCAGATCATGAGGTGCTAGTAAAACTGGTGTGCCAAAGAGCAGAAAAGTAAATAAAAACTATGGGGATGAGGTAGTTAGATTGGGTGTGCTATTTACAGATGGACTATTGTACAGCTGCAGTGATCGGTTAGCTCAGATAGCTGATGTTTAAAGCTATTGAGGGAAATGTAAGACTCCAGCTTCAGCGATTTTGCAATTCGTTCCAGTTGCTGTCAGCAGAGAACTAGAAGGAAAGGAAGCCAAAGGAGGTGTTATATAATATAATAATATATAATAATATATTGAGAAAATATAATTTTAACAATATCCTTAACAGTCATACTGAGCTATACTATTGTATGTAGCATATGACTAATTGTGTTTTTTTCCCCATAGATGTGTACTGTGGTGGTCTTGAAATCAGCCAGCCAAGTGTAATGGTTGTAAAGCCTGGAGAGTCTCCAAGCATCACCTCTAATGTCTCTGGGTATTCTGTTAGTGATAGCAGCATACGCTTTGCCACAGGTTGGGTTCAAAAGCCTGCAGGGAAAGCAATGAGTGGATTTCACATATACTGTATGGGATAATGGCGATATCTACAAAACTTATGCAAGGAAAAACAAGTTCAGCATTTCAAGAGATGCCTCCAGCAACTCTGTCTTTACAAGGGCAGAGCCTGCAACCTGAAGACACAGCTGTGTATTACTGTGTTCGATACCCTCCACAGTGATACAAACCAGCACCAGACCTGAACAAATACCCAGATACCCATGGGAGAATGATGCAAGCACAACATAATAAATGTATCTCCACACCAAGATATCAACATATTAAGACTAATGCTCAGTCTCAGAAAATGTCAAATTATAATTTAAAAAGTTAACCTTACCAAAAGCATACATCATTAAAAGCTTTTCAGACATTTAAACACTAAATAAAAATGCAGAACTTCTGTCCCCGTGTTGATCTTTTACACACAATAGTAAAGCCATTATATGTAGTCAACACATCATACTAAAGGCATTATAGTCAACAAGTCATAAGTAAAATTTGAACTACAGAGAGAAGAACAAAGAACAGTGAGGAGAGAGAATAAAGGAATAGAGCATATTTCTCCCTGTCAGCATCTTTAAACCTCTAGAGGGCGGTCTATGCAAAGTCTCCCTCCCGTTTATCCCTTTATAATCAGACACTCAGCCTTCTCTTTATAGGTAGTGTGGGTTGATTTCGGTTGCAAGCACTGCATATAACCTGACTATCACTGAACAATGAGAACTGTCTGGAGTTTAGTACTCATGGTGGTGTTTGTAAAAAGTAAATTACAATATTCTATGTCCACTAGAATGAATGTTCCATCATTTTCAGTAATTTGTGAGAAGTCATTTGCTACAAATAGGTATATAGACATGTTTTAAGACATCACCGTTCATGTGTATGAATGTTTGCATTCTAAAGTTTGGGGTATTTAATTTCCTCAGGTGTTCAGTGTCAGAGTCTGGACCATTGGTTAAAAAGCATCAGGATTCCCACAAACTGACCTGTACATAATAACGGGTTTGGTGGAAACATTTATGCAGCTTGGATCAGACAGGCTCCTGGGAAAGGACTGGAGTGGGTGTCCTATATTAGCAGTTATAGTGGCAGCACGTACTACTCCCAGTCTGTTCAGGGTCAGTTCACCATCTCCAGAGACAACAGCAAGCAGCAGGTGTATCTCCAGATGAACAGACTGAAGACTGAAGACTCTGCTGTTTATTATTGTGCCAGAGACACAGAGACACAGGAGTCTGCAGGGCTGTACAAAAACTGACTAAGCACTTCTCTCACTGGAATAGTCTTAATAGTATGTAAGACAGACAATAAACTGAGGATCCAGCATAAGTGTATTCACAGCATAACATTCCCCATCAAGTTAGTCAGTTGTCACGACTTCTACCGAAGTCGTTGCCTCTCCTTGTTCGGGCGGTGCTCGGCGTTCGACGTCACCGGTCTTCTAGCCATCATTGATCCAGTTTTCATTTTCCATTGGTTTTGTCTTGTCTTCCCACACACCTGTTTTCAATCCCATTCATTACCTGTTGTATATTTAACCCTCTGTTTCCCCTCATGTCTTTGTCAGAGATTGTGTATTGTCAGTGTAGTGTTGTTGTATAGGTGCGCGTCGGGTCTTCGTATCCATATTTATTTTATTGTTCATTTGTCTATTTAGTGCTATGGAGCATGTTACTTGGACTTTATTAAAAGACTCCATTTTACACTCCGTTTGACTCTCCTGCGCCTGACTTCCCTGCCACCTATACACATATGCCTGACATCACTAAATATCATCTTGATGACAGTTTATTTACATTCACTTGTATATCAGTCTAATCTAATTAGGAGTTTGGATTACTGGTAGGAATTAATGTCCTCATTGAGCGTAATTAAATATAAACACGAAATTTTGATAGCATATTTTTACTGTTATATGAAAAGGGTAATAGACCATGTACTGTATATACTATATCTTTGGTGGACACCGATAGTTAGATTATCTCCATCTGTGCATCAATGATAATGATTAGAATAACATACTGTACACCACAAGTAGTTTTAGAACCATTCATAATGCTGCACAATGCATTTCATAACAGATAATTGTATTATTACAAGAAAAAATATGTTCTACTCAACATGTCACCTTGATACTCGTCATTTATTAACTGTACTTCTGCATTAATCCTAAATCTCAGACTTGATGCCAACAAATTCCCCTTTTTGTACAGTATATGTAGAAGGGTCTGTCTCTCCTTCACCTAGTTGGAGTAAAGAAGTATTGTCCCCATCAGTTCAGCTTCCATACAAATCATGTTCCCTGCATCTCTGATTCTGCTGCTTGCACCTTCCTCCTGTATATTTTTTAAATAAATATTACTATAACACAATCAAGCTTCATCAACTTATCATGTACCTGATGTTAGACCATTTTCAAATATCTCAATCCCCCCCACAGGTGTGTACGGTATTGTTGACTCAGAACTCAGCAGCCCAGCTCAATGGTTGTAAAGCCCAGAGAGTCTTGGAGCATCACCTGTCAGGTATCTGGGTATTCTATCTGTGATGAGAGCAAATACCACAGACTGGATTAGACATCATGCAGATAAAGCTATATAATGGTTCAGATGGAGACTCCAAGGATTCTTTGAAAAGCAGGTTCAGCATCTCCAAAAATGGTTCCAACAACATAGTGACTTTAGAAGGGAAGAGAATTCAAACTGAAGACACAGCTGTGTATTACTGTGTCAGATATAATGACACACAGTGGTGTGAAGCAAAGCATGACCTGTACAAAAATCAACAAAGATGTCTGTCACATGAAACCATCGTTCCCTAAGCATTACCCAGTTCACATTGTCACAGTCAAAATAGACACTTCCTGGGAATGAGATAAACTGTCTGAAAAGCTTTATACATCATTAGAATCATGTATCTGCAATCATATTTTAACCATGAGTAACAGACATGTGCATGTAAGTACAAAATATGTTTCATGTTTATAAGCAGGTTATAAGTAGATTTTTTTAATTAAGTGAATCAAAGTTTGTTATTTGTTAAATTAGTGATAAAGATTGTAAACATCCAAACCATTCAA
>NC_088226.1:361128-427773 GCF_036934945.1 Oncorhynchus masou masou
CATTATGAATGGTTTAACCTGTATTAATAGTTGTTATTTAGTCAGCGTCATTATGAATGGTTTAACCTTTAATAGTTATTTAGTCAGCATCATTATGAATGGTTTAACCTGTATTAATAGTTGTTATTTAGTCAGCGTCATTATGAATGGTTTAACCTTATTAATAGTTATTTAGTCATATTATGAATGGTTTAACCTGTATTAATAGTTGTTATTTAGTCAGCGTCATTATGAATGGTTTAACCTGTATTTAATAGTTGAATGGTTTATTTAGTTGTTATTTAGTCAGCGTCATTATGAATGGTTTAACCTGAATAGTTATTTAGTCAGCATCATTATGAATGGTTTAACCTGTATTAATAGTTGTTATTTAGTCAGCGTCATTATTTAGTCATTTATGAATGGTTTAACCTTTTAATAGTTATTTAGTCAGCGTCATTATGAATGGTTTAACCTGTATTAATAGTTGTTATTTAGTCATTATTAATGGTTTAACATCATTATGAATGGTTTAACCTGTATTAATAGTTGTTATTTAGTCAGCGTCATTATGAATGGTTTAACCTTTAATAGTTATTTAGTCATTAATAGTTGTTATTTAGTCATCATTATGAATGGTTTAACCTGTATTAATAGTTGTTATTTAGTCAGCGAATGGTTTAACCTTTAATAGTTATTTAGAATGGTTTAACCTTAATAATTTAGTCAGCGTCATTATGAATGGTTTAACCTTTAATAGTTATTTAGTCAGCGTCATTATGAATGGTTTAACGTTTAATAGTTGTTATTTAGTCAGAATCATTACGAATGGTTTTATTTTTCTGATTAATAATAGGTGTCATAATTTCAATCACTAAAATGACACATGTAAAATAAAAACATAGTTTTACTTCATTAACAAATCTGCTCATAATCTGCTTATAAACATTAAATAGTTTTGAACTTACATGTACATGTCTGTTATTCATGGTTTAAATATGAATGCAGATGCATGTATTTATTCATTATTCTAATGATATGTAAATATTTTCAAACAGTTTATCTCACATTCCCAGGAAGTGTCCATTTTGACTGTGTCATATGAACAGGGTAATCCTTAGGGGATGACGGTTTCATGGGACAGACATCTTGGTTGTTTTTGTACAGGTCATGCTTTGCTTCATACAACTGTGTGTCATATCTGACACAGTAATACACAGCTGTGTCTTCAGCCCTTCTACAATTTCACCTTTATTTATTTATTTTTGCAAATTAAGTAAGGAGGTAAGGCAATAAATAGGCCATAGTGGCGAAATAATTACAATTTAGCAATTAACACTGGAGTGATAGATGTGCAGATGAGGATTTGCAAGTACAAATACTGGTGTGCAAAATAGCAGAAAAAAAATATCTAAAAAAATATGTGGATGAGGTAGGTAGGTTGGTTGGATGGGCTGTGTACAGCTGCAGCGATCGGTAAGCTGCTCTGACAGCCGATGCTTGAAGTTGAGGGAGATGAGGGAGATATAAGTCTCCAACTTCAGTGATTTTTTGCAATTCCTTTCAGTCATTGGCAGCGGAGAACTGGAAGGATAGGTGGCAAAACGAGGTGTTGGCTTTGGGAATAACCAGTGAAATATACCTGCTGGGGTGCGTGCTACGGGTAGGTGTTGCAAAGGTGACCAGTGACCTGAGATAAGGCGGAGCTTTACCTAGCAAAGACTTACAGACAGTGGGTTTGGCGACGAATATGTAGCGACGACCAGCCAACGATAGCATACAGGTCGCAATGGTGGGTAGTGTATGGAGCTTTGGTGAAAAAACGGATGGCACTGTGATAGACTGCATCCAATTTGCTGAGTAGAGTATTGGCTAATTTGTAAATGACATTGCCGAAGTCAAGGATTGAAAGGATAGTCAGTTTTACGAGGGTAAGTTTGGCAGCATGACTGAAGGAGACTTTGTTGCAAAATAGGAAGCCGATTTCTAGAATTCATTTTGGTTTGTATATGCTAAATATGAGTCTGGAAGGAGAGTTTACAGTCTAGCCAGACACCTAGGTATTTATAGTTGTCCCATATTCTAAGTCAGAACCATCCAGAGTAGTGATGCTAGGTGGGCGGGTGCGGGCAGCTATCGGTTGAAGAGCATGCATTTAGTTTTACTAGCATTTAAGAGCAGTTGGAGGCCACGGAAGGAGTGTTGTATGGCTTTGAAGCTTGTTTGGAGGTGTCCACAGAAGGGCCAGATGTATACAGAATGTTGTCGTCTGCGTAGAGGTGGATATAAGAATGGGCCAGTTGCTGTGCAGAGCCAGTTGCTGTGCTGTGCTCTGCAGTGCAGAGCTTGGGGTAGCCAGGTGGAAAGCGTGGCCAGCCGTAGAGAAGTGCTTCTTAAAATTCTCGATTATTGTGGATTTATCGGTTGGGGTAGCCAGGTGGAAAGCTTGGCCAGCCATAGAGAAGTGCTTATTAAAATCTCGATTATTGTGGATTTATCGGTGGTGACAGTGTTTCCTAGCCATAGTGCAGTGGGCAGCTGAGGGGAGGTGCTTTTATTCTCCATGGACTTTACAGTGTCCCAAAACTTTTTGGAATTAATGCTGCAGGATGCAAATTTCTGTTTGAAAAAGCTTGCCTTTGCTTTCCTAACTGACTGTGTATATTGGTTCCTGACTTCCCTGAAAAGTTGCATATCGCAGGTGCTATTCAAAGCTAGTGCAGTGCGCCACAGGATGTTTTTGTGCTGGTCAAGGGCAGTCAAGTCTGGAGTGATCCAAGGGCTATATCTGTTCTTAGTTCTACATTTTTTTGAAAGGGGCATGCTTGATGGCGAGGAAGGCACAATAACAACCAGTCATCCTCGACTGACGGGATGAGATCAATATCCTACCAGGATACCCGGGCCAGGTCGATTAGGAAGGCCTGCTCGCAGAAGTGTTTTAGGGAGCGTTTCACAGTGATGAGGGGTGTTCGTTTGACCGCGGACCCATAACGGACTCAGGCAATGAGGCACTGATCGCTGAGATCCTTTTTGAAACAGCAGGTGTATTTAGAGGGCAAGTTGGTCAGGATGATATCTATGAGGGTGCCCATGTTTTTCAGATTTGGGGATGTACCTGGTAGGTTCCTTGATCATTTGTGTGAGATTGAGGGCATCAAGCTTAGATTGTAGGATGGGGTGTTCAACATTTCCCAGTTTAGGTCACCTAACAGTACTAAGTCTAACAATAGATGGGGGGCAATTAATTCGCATATGGTGTCCAGAGCACAGCTGGGAGCTGAGGGGGTCTATAACAAGCGGCAACAGTGAGAGACTTATTTCTGGAGAGATGGATTTTTAAAAGTAGAAGCTTGAACTGTTTGGGCATAGACCTGGATAGTATGATAGAACTCTGCAGGCTCTCTCTACAGTCGATTGCAACTCCGCCCCCTTTAGCAGTTTTATCTTGACGGAAAATGTTGTAATTGGGGATGGAAATTTCAGAATTGTTGGTGGCCTTCCTGAGCCAGGATTCGGACATGGCAACAACATCAGGGTTGGCGGAGTGCGCTAAAGCAGTGAATTTAGCAAACTTGGGGAGGAGGCTTCTGATGTTAACATGCATGAAACCAAGGCTTTTACAGTTACAGAAGTCAACAAATGAGAGTGCCTGGGGATAGACAGGGCCCGGGTTAACCTCTACATCACCAGAGAAACAGAGGAGGAGTAGGATAAGGGTAGAGCTAAAGGCTATAAGAACTGGTCGTCTAGTGTGTTCTGAAGAGAGTGTAAAATGAGCAGACATCTGGAAATGGTAGGATAGATTCAGGGCATAATGCACTAACAATGGCATGGTAGGGTGCGAGAACAGTGGAGGTAAACTGAGGCATTGAGTGATGATGAGAGAGGCTGCATCTCTGGAGGCGCCAGTTAAGCTAGGTGCAGTCTCCGCATGTGTAATGGGTGGGGCAAGGGAGCTAACCAAGGCCTGTAGAGCGGAACTAGGGGATCCGCAGAAAAACAAAACAATGAGAGCTACCCTAAACAACAGTATAGAAGGTATATGAGTAAACAGCTAAGACAACAACGGGTAAATGGCGATGAATGGGTAGAGAGTGTCAGCTACACAGAGGGCCTGAGTTCAAGGCTGACTACCCAGAGACCTTAAAGGTGATTCTCAAAGACTCTCTGGGCTTTAAAACCATTGAGTTTGGATGGGTGAGTACTGAGTCAACAATACCATGCACACAATAAACAATATGCAGCTGCCAGCAGAAGCAGCAGAGATGCAGGGAACGTGGTTTATGAGGAAGGTGAACTGATGGGAACAATACTTACTCACTCCAACTGAGTGAAAGAGAGAGACACTCTTTTTATGTACAAAGAGGGGAATTGATTTGAAATTAATTTGAATTAGTCTGAGGTTTAGGATTCATGGAGAAGTACAGTTAATAAATAACAATGACGTGTTGAGTACAACAGTTATTTATCATAATAATACAATTATCTGTTTATGGGATGTATTGTGCAGCATAACGAATGGTTGTGTTCTGCTCAATAATAAAATACTGCAACTTTCATCATTGATGCATTGTGTAAGGCACAAAAGCCACATATGGAGATAATCTAATTTTTGGTGTCCCTAATGATACAGTATATACATGGCCTATTATTCATTTTAGTTAAAAGTAAAAGTCTGCTATCAAAATTCAGCTTCTGTATTTTATTATGCTCAATGAGACCATTATTTAATACCTACCAGTAATTCAAACACTTGGAATTTATGCTGGATCATCAGTTTCTTGTCTGTCGCACAAAAGTGCTTGTTCAGTTTATGCACAGTGCTGCAGCCTCCTGTGTCACTGTGTCTCTGGCACAATAATAAACAGCAGAGTCTTCAGTCTTCAGACTGTTCATCTGGAGATACACCTGCTGCTTGCTGTTGTCTCTGGAGATGGTGAACCGATTCTTAACAGACTGGGAGTAGGAGACAGTACTACCACTTGGAGCAGAAATATAAGCAACCCACTCCAGCCCTTTCCCAGGAGCCTGTCTGATCCAGCCAATGGCAGCGTTATCGTTTGAGATTCCATCATATGTACAGGTCAGCTGGTGCGATTCTCCAGGCTTTTTAACCACATTCCCAGACTCAGTCAGTGTCTGACCCTGAACACCTATTGATAAAAAGAGAGCATTTGGGACATGAAGAAAAGCTTTTAAGTACACACAACCATCTGTTAAAAGTAAAAACAAAGTGTTTACCTGACAGTCCTATTATCAGTAGCAGTAGCCCTATTATGTAATCAATGTTAAACATGTTAGATGATGTTCAGTTTCTATCACTCTGTCTAGTAGTCAGATCTTCAGTCCCTCTCCTCCACTCTGCAGTGAGATAAGTAGTGATGGAATAGCTTAAAGTTTTGCATTGACTCCTCCTCACAGGGTGGGAAGATCACACAGAGATAACATAGAGAATTCAGCAATGGGGAACAGGTTTAAATGTTCTGAATACTTTGTTTATTACTTGTTTATGTGACAACAAGAAAGCTTGACCAGACTGGACAAGAAATAATTTGATTGTGTAGTTTGAATGTTAGAAGCTGGGTAGTGCTTTGTGATATTTTTGTTGTATTCTTTACAGTAATGATATTAAGTATTATTAGTACCCTGTATTATTCTGTAGAGGAAGTCGTACAAAAGTGTTATTTTGTTTTTATACGGCTGCTTCAAAGCTCTAGTCACTGTGTCTGCCAGCACAATAATAAACAGCAGAGTCCTCTGATCTCAGACTCTTGGCCTCAAAGAACTGGGGACATCCTCCTCATCCTCAGTCAGAGAGAACTGGCTTTTCAGGGAGTCTGCTAAGAACAAATTCTTATTTTCAATGACAGCCTAGGAACAGTGGGTTAACTGCCCGTTCAGGGGCAGAATGACAGATTTGTACCTTGTCAGCTCAGGGATTCGAACTTGCAACCTTTCGGTTACTAGTCCAATGCTCTAACCACTAGGCTACCCTGCCGCCCCAGGATTTGCACACAGGATTCTACACACTCACACACACTGACACTCCAACACACTCGTAACATGCACACACATTTATACTTGCTCTACACACACGCACACACACTCACATACAATCTTCTCTTTTTATTTTTCTATTTCACCTTTATTTAACCAGGTAGGCCAGTTGAGAACAAGTTCTCATTTACAACTGTGACCTGGCCAAGATAAAGCAAAGCAGTGTGACAATAAACAGAGTTAAACATGGGATAGACAAAAGTACAGTCAATAACATAATAGAAAAAAAGAAAAATCTACGTACTGTGTGTGCAAATGTAAAAAAGTAGGGAGGTAGACAATAAATAGGACATAGAGGCAAAATAATTACAATTTAGCAATTTAGCATATTGACAGCCTAGTGGTTTAAAATGCTCGACCTCCAGATGAGAATGAGGGGGGAGATTAAGTACAATTCTTACAGGCTTGTTTTGGCTGGTGTGTAGCTTATTCTTTAGATGTTTGGGGCTTCTGGTGTACCAAGACGTGCAGGCATAAACAAAGTGACAAAGGAGTAGCGCACTAGCCACAACCTTTAGGGTGTCTATAGTTAGATTTATATCTAATTGGCAAAATTTTTATCCAAATTTATACAATCTGCATAAAAACAATATGCTACTTTTCCCATCAACTCTGATAACATATCCCAAGTGAGCCATGTTTCCGTGTAACATTTTCTGTTTCAATCTCTGATGTCTCTCTGAAAGGCAACCCTTGCTCGAATTTCGTCTACCTTGTTGTCAAGAGACTGGACATTGGCGAGTAGTATACTTGTGAGCAGTGAGAAATGTGCCCGTCTACGGAGCCTGACCAGAAGCTCCGCTTCGTCTGCCCCTTCTGCGGCGCCGTTGTGTTGGGTCACCTACTGGGATCCGATCCATTGTCCTGTTGGTGGTCCAAACAGAAGATCCGCTTCGATTAAATCTTATTCCTGGTCGTAATGTTGGTAAGTTAACGTTTTTAAAAAAGTGCTAACCTTGCTTGCCCTCTATTAGCCTGATTAGGGATGATTAGACATCCTGCACTTAGAATATTCACTACATGGTCAAACATCTCATTCCAAAATCATAGTTATTAATATGGAGCTGCCCCCCCTTTCCTGCTTTAACAGCCCCCACTCTTCTGGGAAAGCTTTCCACTAGTTGTTGGAACATTGCTGCGGGGACTTGCTCCATTCAGCCACAAGACCATTGGTGAGGTTGGGCACTGATGTTGGGCTTTTAAGCCTGGCTCGCAGGCGGCGTTCCAATTCATCCCAAAGGTTTTCAATGGGGTCGAGGTCAGGGCTCTGTGCAGGCCAGTCAAGTTCTTCCACACCAATCTCGAAAAACCATATAGACCTCACTTTGTGCACAGGGGCATTGTCATGCTGATACAGGAAAGGGCCTTCGCCAAACTGTTGCCACAAAGTTGGAAACACAGAATTGTCTAGAATAAGAGCCCGAACCATGAAAAACCATTCCTCTTCCTCCACCAATTACTGTGATATTAGTATAGTATGCCTGCCAGATAACATTCATTTTATGTTCATAAGGGCCTGAGTGTGTTAGTACCGGTCTGGCCCGGGTTTGTATCACTGTGGAGCTGTGCACAGTAATACACAGCTGTGTCTTCAGTCTGCAGACTTTGACCTGTTAGTCACTATGCTGTTAGCAGGGTCTTTGGAAATGCTGAACTTGTTTTTCATGGAATCTAATCGTTCCACCATCCAAAATTGGAGTAATCCATTCGGGTGCTTTCCCTGCAGGCTAGCAGATCCAAGCTGTTGCTGTCACGTTCGTCGTAATGATGAGACCAAGGCGCAGCGTGAGTAG
The DNA here is from genome assembly GCF_036934945.1 of Oncorhynchus masou masou. NCBI lineage: Eukaryota > Metazoa > Chordata > Actinopteri > Salmoniformes > Salmonidae > Oncorhynchus > Oncorhynchus masou. Next base: position 368,961 of record NC_088226.1, read on the forward strand.
AGTTCCACATAATTTTAATAAACCAAAACTCACTGAACAAAACCAACAAACAACCAAACGAAATGTGACGCTACTGTTGTACACTCAGGCAACTAAATGTAGACAAGATCCCACACCAGAAAGTGGGAAAAAGGGCTGCCTAAACATGATCCACAATCAGAGACAATGCTAAACAGCTGTCTCTGATTGGGAACCATATCAGGACAACATAGAAATACACAACATGGAATGCCCACCTCAAATCACACCCTGACCTAACCATATAGAGAAATAAAATGGCTCTCTAAGGTCAGGGTGTGACAGTTGCTTAGTTATCATTAGTCAAATAATACTCAGAGACCTTACAGGAGAGGGTCAGAGACTCTCCAGGCTCTAAGTCACAACTCCTACCGAAGGTGTCTCCCCTTCCTGTTCGGGTGGCGCTCGGCGGTCATCGTCACCGGCCTACTAGCTGCCACTGATCCTTTTCCCCCTTTCTGTTTATTGGTTTCACCTGTTTTGTGTTTAGGCTGATTAGTCGGGCTATGTTAACCAGTAGGCCGCCTGCTCTTTGTGCAGAATTGTTTGTGTGACTAGTGTGCACGTTTGAGGTTAACGTGTTTCCCATTTCATGGGTTTTTGCTGGACTGTTTAAGTCCCTGTGTTTGGGGCATTTGTTTTGTGTGCGCCCTATGTTTCGTGGGGAGGCTCATGTTTGCCGTTTGTGCATTAAATAGCACTACCCTGAACTCTCTGCTTCCTGCGCCTGACTTCGCACCCACTACACCCAAATCTCGCATCCACTACACCCAGATCGTTACAGAATCCCGCACCATTTAATGGAGTCAGCAGGAGCAGCTGCCAACCCCTTCCATCGATGGAGGAAGGCGTCCTCCATCATACCACCGTCCTCCATTGGATAGGATCAGTGATGGATTAGATGATGGAGCGAATGGGGGGCCTCACTGCGGTGGCGGTCAGCACTCCTCTTCTGCCGTCTACCGGCTTGTTTGAGGGATTCCTGGACGTCTCTCCAGGTCTCCTTGGAGCGCTGCACCCACTCCTCCACTGCAGGAGCCTCGGTCTGACTCGGATGCCATGGTGCCAGGACCGGCTGGTAGCCCAACAAACACTGAAATGGTGATAGGTTCGTAGAGGAGTGACGGAGTGAGTTCTGGGCCAAATCCGCCCATGGGACGTACCTAGAAAACTCCCTTGGATATTGAGGATATTGAGCCTTGCTGAGTGAGCTCAACATTACTCATTAGCTGGCCTTTTCAAATAATAATTCTTATTTATGTATTATTAGTGTATTTCTATCCCCTCAAATGGAGAGCGACTCATAGGATGCAGCTCATACCGGGGACATCAAGACAAAGATACTAAGGGGGCAGTTGTAATCAGCCAAGGGGTTAAAAGTTAAAATGCCAAGGCTTCGAGATCATTGAATGTTTTTTTATATGTTACAAGATGGGCTGTTTGTAGTTGGAGAATTGACCTATGTGAATGCAGGCATACACACAGCTGTCTTACCGAAATAATACAAACTAAATGCTGAAAGTAGCAGCATAGTTATTCATGCATGTAAACAAAAATACTGAAAAGCAGTTTGGCTTAGAATACCGACACAACTGCAAATGAGAACAAATAAATACGAACATATCAAAACAGTGGTACCAAGTGGTAAACAAAATATCAGATTGATAGTGTCACGGATCCCTCCGGTACTGTTGCTCATTCCGTGCACCAATTGCTCAAGGCACTGAACTGTGTCATTACGCACAACTGGTTCCAATTCCTAACTGATGGTATTTGTATAAATGTGCCCTTTGGTTATCCATTTGTCTGTCGATTATTGTTCCAATGTCCGTTGGTCGTGTGAGTACCTGTGCCTTATTGTTTTGGCTTTCGTGCCGCTTGTATTGTGCAGATAATTGCGGGTCTCATCCCGTGTTGTATCATTGTGCTTGTATGTTATGGGTCTCGCCCCGTGTATTTATTTGAGGTACTCTCTGCTCTTTTGTTTGGGTATCAACCCTGTGTTTTGTATACGTGTTTGTTTGGTCTGCGTCCCCGTACCTTTACATGGCACGCTGTAATTTGGGTCAATAAAACCCCTTATTACGCATTCCTGCGCCTGTCTCCCGATCCTTTATGCCAATGTGAAAGAGGCATGACACAATCTATATGTACAGTAGGCTAGTTACATTAACAGTAAGCAAAAGGCGAATGGAGATCCAAATAACCAAAACACAGCCATGCAGAGCTGTCTTGCCAAATAAATAGGCCTATACAGGCCCGCTTCAAACATAAAATCATGCCGCTTGAACCAGAACCAGCCCAAGGGGGATCAAAATACCCTTTATCATCAACAACTGAAAATAGCCTTTTTAACGGGAATGCGCGTTGAAATCAGTAAGAAGGTGAAAAAGAACTTAGTGGGATGGGGGTTGGCAACTCTCGCCGAGGTAAAAAGATATGCGGTCCACCACGAACAACACGGACAGACAGAAAAAAGGAAAAAAGAGAATAGAAAAGATGACTTTTTAATGGCATTGCTAGAGGACAAAGCAAATGAAGGAAAGGATAGTGAAACCGAAAGAGGAGATCACGTGTAGGGAATAAAGGGGAGTTCATATGTTTTAATTGTCAGGGGATGGGGCACATCACCAGAGAATGTGAAGCACCCTGTAAACACTGTGATAAGAAGGGACACAACAGCCGCAACTGCAAACAAAAAAACAAAAAAAGGAAGGGGGGCGATAAGGGAAAGAGGCCCCCGAAATCTGACTCAGAAAGCAATGAAGATCAATCCTGACTAGAGGGGGATACAGCTAAAATAGTCAGGCAAGAAGTAGCAGACTGGTGTGACAGAGATGACAACGACTGTAGTAATCACAATTCAGACATAAACAATTTTGATATAAGCAACACAGAGGCTGAGGTGTTTGAATTAGCAACAATAGATCTAGCTCTAGTTCAAGAAGAGAAACCTTTTATGACATTGACAGTTATGGGAAAAATAATTACATTTTTGTGTGATACGGGGGCATGCAGGACAGCCATATGTAGCGGGGATGCGCCAGAAGGGATTCAATCCTCAGGCGATAAGATAATTGTCCGTTCTGCGTCCGGTCACCATTGTGTAGAGAGGCTCTCGACTCCCAGAACCCTCAGACATGAAATGACTGAGGATGAGGCGACGGTCCCAGTACTGATATCAAAATTGTGTCCAGTAAATCTACTAGGGAGAGATGTCATGAAAATCTTGAACATAGCCATAGCACCTACAGACAAAGGTATGATAGCCCAAGTAATTAAAAATAACATGGTAATCTACGGGCAAGGGGATCCGCATTATTGGTATAGTCAAGATTTGGTGAGGGGGGAGGTTAACAGATATACCCAAAGCATTGGCGGATTTGACGGACGATGTGATGTCAGGACCTACTAAAAGATACCCAGATGACTTGCACTGTGCACTGTGGTCAAAAGAAACCCCGGTCCGGACCTGGAGTATGAGGGGGCACTTCTGAGAGTCGGGGAAAGAACCATTGGTTTGAAATGGTTTTACTATGATTCTACGCATGCGGCTGTAGAGGGGGAACTGCCAACTCATGTCCAGGCCCTGTACAGGGAGAAATGGTGCCCTCATGTGGCCCTAGCTAAGAAACCCTCTGCAGAGTGGAAGGACATGGGAAACTGGGTATCAAAGGGAAAAGAACTGACAGACTGGGAAACGAAACAGGGGGGGCTGCAACACAGCCCGTCCACGGATAGATACAGACGTAAACTGAACTGGAGAGCAATTTGTGCCCCCACAGTGCACATCACTGAGGGTGGAGAAGGTTTTTGAGAAGCAGAATACCTGTTGACAGTAGAACAGGAAGATGATTTAAAAGGGATACCCGAACATCTGTGGTCTCAAGGTCCCGGAGATGTGGGATTAATTAAGGGAGTAACGCCGGTACAAGTGGTTCCTATATCAGATTATAGACCTTACTAAAAACAATACTCTTTGAAGCCGGAAGCAATAAAAGGAATAACACCCTCGTTTGAACAGTTGAGGGAGGGAGGTGTTATCATACCGGGGGATGAAGCATTCTGTAACTCGCCTCTCTTTCCAGTGAAGAAGGCGTTCCCTAGCACTGATTGGAGAATGGTGATGGATCTACAATGAGTCAATAGCAGTGTGATCCCAAGAGCACCTTGTGTGCCTGATCCACACACGCTGTTAAACCAGTTGAAGCCCGGGAATGCTTACTTTACTGTGATAGACCTGGCCAATGCATTTTTTAGTATTCCGCTACATCCAGACAGTCAGGGATGGTTTGGATTTACCTTTGTGGGTCAGAAATGGGCGTATAGCCGTCTAGTCTCGAGAGCCCCAGGATCTATTGTCAGGCTATCACTAGGAATCTCGGAATCTCAAATTTTGACATATGTGGATGATATTCTGCTGTCCAGCCCCTCAGAGGAGGCCTGTAAAGAGGACACACTTGCACTGTTCCTCTTCTTGGCTGACCAAGGTCACAAGGTTAATAAGAAGAAGCTGCAGCTATGGCAGAAGCAAGTTATCTATTTAGGACACACTTTAACACAGGAAGGGAGAACACTTAATTTGACCAGGAAGACAGCCATTCTAGAAGCACCCAAACCACTTTACAAAAAACAGATGATGAGTTTTTTGGGAATGATTAACTATTGTAGAACATGGGTCCCGCATTTTGCATTACATACAGGGTTACTTAGTAATTTGATCTATGGTAAGGCTATGACAGCGAAAGATAAGATAATATGGACAAAAGAGGCAGAAGAACAGTTTACGGCTATTAAACAGCTATTGATATCCGACACTGTTCTGGCATTCCCTAGGTATGACCGTGAATTCACACAGACCGTGGATTGCAGGGAGGGGTTCATGACATCAGTGTTGACCCAGAGACATGGAGGGAAAAATAAGCCAGTGGCCTCTTATTCCTCCCGTCTTGATGAGGTGACACAGGCAATGCCTCTGTGTTTACAGTCGGTGATAGCCGAGGCACGGGCGGTGGAGGATTCCGCCTCTGTAGTGCTATATCATGATTTAACATTGAGGGCACCACATGCGGTCTCAATTTTGTTATTGGAACATAAAATGGCATATATGTCACCAGTAGACATTTGTCTTGTATGATCATTCTGTTAAATATGCCAAATTTAACAATTGAGCGTTGTACTATCTTGAACCCCTCCACTCTAATTCCTATAGCCACAGATGGGAGTCCTCACGATTGTGTAGCGGAGATGGAGAAAATGGTTCTCCCCAGGGCAGATCTGACTGATATGCCTTTGACAGATGCAGAAATAACTATGTTTGTTGATGGATCTTCTAGAAAGAATCGAGATGGCTCAAATGCTACTGGATATGCGGTAGTGACCCTCACTGAGGTGCTAGAAGCTGAGGCGTTACCAAAGAATTACTCAGCTCAACAAGCTGAAATTGTTGCACTAACCAGGGCATGTGTAATAGGGAAAGGTAAATATATTACGATATATACTGATAGTGCTTACGCTTTTAACACTGTTCATGTCTTCGCAGCACAGTGGAGGAACAGGGGCATGGTTACCACTACGGGAAAAGCCATCACTCACGCGCAACTAATTTTAAATTTACTAGAGGCAATTTTACTTCCCAAAAAATGTGCCATTTGTAAATGTGAGGCACATACCAAAGGCATGGATAGCGTCAGTGTGGGTAACAGACGGGCAGATGTGGAAGCGAAAAAAGCAGGGGAAAAAACGCAGTCACAAATAGACTCTTTTAAAAGAGGAAATTTGTATCAGCACTGAGCTACTGAGGAAAAGTCAGCTTAGAGCCCCCGTTAAGGAAGTTACTAAATGGGCCAGAATGGGAGCTGTAGATAGAGGAGGTATTTGGCATAAAGGGAATCTACCTGTTTTACCTAAGTCACTGTTTAAATATGCTGCTGTATTGATACATGGGCTAAGCCATGTATCAACAGGGGGATGGTAGGAATGGTTAAACAACACTTTGTAGCATATGGAATAACTAACTATTTTAAAAACTTTTGTTCACGGTGTACTATATGCGCACAAAGTAACAACCAAGGTGTAGTAAGGATACCACAAGGGGTTTACCCAGCAGCTAAGTACCCATTCCGACAGTTGGAAATGGACTTTATTGAATTAACCAAGAGTGAAAACAAGAAGTGGTTTTTAACAATAATTGATAAATACACTAAAAGGGGTAGAAGCGTTTCCTACATCCTCAGCAGACGCAGAAACAGTGGCTATCCCATTCCGACAGTTGGAAATGGACTTTATTGAATTAACCAAGAGTGAAAACAAGAAGTGGTTTTTAACAATCAGCAGACGCAGAAACAGTGGCTAGAGCATTATGTCAAGAGATAATCCCGCAATTCGGATTACCAGAAACTATTTATAGCGACAATGGTTCCCACTTTTCTAATCAAGTAATTGATAATATAGGTCAGAAACTGAATATAAACATGAAAAAACATTGTTCATTTCATCCCAAGAGCGCTGATTTGATCGAACGCATGAATTCATTGGTTAAGAGCAGACTAAGGAAAACACACCTAAGTACTGGAATGAATTGGGTCAAATGCTTGCCTATAGTGTTAATGACTATTAGGATAACTCCTGATAGGGAGGGACTGTCTCCATTTGAGAAGGTTTTTGGTAGACCCTATAGGATGCCACAATTAGGACGATTGGAACAAGCAGATATAGAAACAGAAAGTAATATGATAGAACACATGAGAAGGTTGTTCATTAACCAAAAACGTATGTCAAAAGTTTTATGCCCAGCAGGAGAACTACAGAAGGAGGTGGCACATAAGATAAAGCCAGGAGACGGGATCTGGGTCCTATTTAAAAAAAGGAAGGACTGGAAACAACCACGGTGGGAGGGACCGTTCCAAGTACTCCTGGTGACTGCCTTCGTGGTGAGAATAGCCGAAAAAGCGACCTGGGTCCATATCACGCATTGTAGGAGGGTAAGACACTGACACTGTCGAACAATCACAGGGGTAGGAGAGGAACCGCTACCTCTAGGGTACGGGGGTCAAACTCCTACTGAAGATTTCCTAACCTGACATTTCCCCGCTGTGAGCGTTCATAGAAGTGTGGTGATGGCTTGGTCCCTCGCTGATGATATGTTTTCAGGAAAGGGGTGGGGCTTTATAGGTTCACTGACCATCCTTGGCTGTCTTATTGTGGGAACTATATTCTTAATCCATCATGAGCCCCCAGAAAAGATTAAAGAGGATAACCTGACCCAGGTGCTAGACGACGGAGCTTTTACATTACCAAAACATTTCAGAAGATCACTACAGCAGAACAGTAAGGAAGTTATATAGGTGGAAACCGGGTATAGAGATTCCAACTTATGGATGGAATGGATACAGTATGCAGCCAGGTCAGTAGCTACAGAAGAATGTTATGTCTGCGCTACTGCTAAACCTCGCTTGACCACTATCCCTTTTCCACTTAATGGAATGAATTCACCTAAGGGAATGACCTGTATGTTGAGATTGTTTATGAAGACGGGAATGCCAGATAATGACAGCTGCATTGATTTGCACGATTTATAGCCGCAGGCACCCCTTAAATCAAGGCTTCCTCCCTTTACAGTATCCAGAGGAGATTATTACTGTTTGGCCCGGTACAGTACTCATGGAAAATACATGGGAGAAGTTAGTACTTGTAATAGAACAGAGAATGTTACCACTAATAAGACCATGTCGGATTTGAGAGGTTGGTTAAACTCTGAAGATTTCAGTAAAGTAAAGTGGGCCAGGGCTGACATCTGGTGGTTGTGTGGGGGAACAATTCTATGTCCAGTCTTACCCACAGATTGGGTGGGGTCATGTGCGTTAGTGCATTTGGGGATGCCTTTCACACTCATTCAACACCAGGACATGAAGTTATCTAAACGGGAAAAAAGAAGCACTCCATCTGGGTCATTTGATGACAAAGTATATAGTGATAACATTGTGCCTGACGAGTTCAAAGCAAGGAATCAGATCTTGGCTGGTCTTGAATCAAGCAGTTTTTGGTGGTCCACTCTCAATAAAAATGTGTATTGGATCAATTATATCTATTATAATCAGCAACGTTTTATTAATTATACTAGAGATGCTGTTAAAGGATTGGCAGAACAAACTGAGGCAACTAGTCTGATGGCTTGGCAGAATAGGATCGCATTAGATATGTTGTTAGCTGAAAAGGGAGGAGTTTGTGTGCTTTTCGGGAACTTGTGTTGCACGTATATCCCAAATAATACAGCACCGGATGGCTCAGTGACAAAAGCCTTAGCTGGTTTGACCACCCTGGCTAATGAAATGGCAGTAAACTCTGGGGTGGATACTACTTTGACTACTTGGTTGGATGATATTTTTGGAAAATGGAAAAATGTTATGATAATGGGGTTGTGGGCTACATTTACTTGTCTGATTGTTTTGGTTTTGTGCAGTTGTTGTCTAATACCCTGTGTACGAGGCCTTGTTTCCAGAACTCTGGAGAAAATGATGACTCAGCAGATGGTGAGATATGGGCAGATTCCAAGTTCTGACTCAGAAGCACGAGATTAGGAGGGGGGAGGGAGTATGTTGTCCTCAGGTCTCCCCACTGGAAGCCTGAGGTAGGGGGAGTGGGGGAATCTATCAAATAGCGCACCTCTAACTTTGTACAGTACTAATGCAATTAGTTGTGCAATTTAGTTTCTGTTTCTTGTTTGAAGTGCAATAGTGTAATAATCAGGATATCTTCTTTATAAGTCTGTTATTCTATTTGTGTATTTGTGTGATATAGGATTTGTGCAATTTAGTTTTATTTGTGTGTTTTTTGTTAACAATAGTGTAATAGTGTAATAATTTGATTCTCTTTTTTATTGTATTTATATACTGCAGTATGTTTCTATTTTTCTTTGTTACTTCTTTTTGGTAATCATGAGTCTTATGTTTGTATATATTTTTATATTTATATAGATTTAAATGTTATGATTATTTGTGTTGTTCCAAATGTCTGAATAAAATGTAAAGTTCAGGGGGTGACCCCCCTGTCAAGCCCTGGTCTAAGTATTTTGTGTTTTTCTTCATTTATTTGGTCAGGCCAGGGTGTGGCATGGGTTTTTGTATGTGGTGTGTTTTGTATTGGGATTGTAGCTTAGTGGGGTGTTCTAGATAGGTCTATGGTTGTCTGAAGTGGTTCTCAATCAGAGGCAGGTGTTTATCGTTGTCTCTGATTGGGAACCATATTTAGGCAGCCATATTCTTTGAGTGTTTCGTGGGTGATTGTCCTTATTGTCCTTATGTCCTTAGTGTCTGTTGTGTATTAGTTTGCACGAGTATTAGGTTGTTTCGGTTTTCGTTACGTTCATTGTTTTTTTGTAGTGTTTGTATTTGGATTCGTGTTGCTTCAGTTTATTAAACATGGATCGCAATCTGCACGCCGCATTTTGGTCCGACTCTCCTTCACACCTAGAAAACTGTAACAGAATCACCCACCCACAACAGGACCAAGCAGCGTGTCAACAGGCAGGAGCAGCAGGAGAAGCAAAAGAGGCAGCAGCAGCAGCAGCAGCAGTGGGAGAGGCTGCATTATTTGGATAAATGGACTTGGGAGGAGGAGCTGCCAGTCTGCAAGGAGCTGCCAGTCTGCAAGGAGCTGCCAGTCTGCAAAGAGCTGCCAGAGCTGCCAGTCTGCATGGAGCTGCCAGAGCTGCCAGTCTGCAAGAAGCCGCCAGAGCTGCCAGTCTGCAAGAAGCCGCCAGAGCTGCCAGTCTGCAAGAAGCCGCCAGAGCTGCCAGTCTGCAAGAAGCCGCCACAGCTGCCAGTCTGCAAGAAGCCGCCACAGCTGCCAGTCTGCAAGAAGCCGCCACAGCTGCCAGTCTGCAAGAAGCCGCCAGAGCTGCCAGTCTGCATGGAGCAGCCAGAGCCGCCAGTCAGCATGGAGCAGCCAGAGCCGTCAGTCAGCATGGAGCAGCCAGAGCCGCCAGTCAGCATGTAGCAGCCAGAGCTGCCAGTCAGCATCGAGCAGCAAGATCCGCCAGTCTGCCAGGATCCGCCAGTCAGCCAGACTCTTCCAGATCCGCCAGTCAGCCAGACTCTTCCAGATCCGCCAGTCAGCCAGACTCTTCCAGATCCGCCAGTCAGCCAGACTCTTCCAGATCCGCCAGTCAGCCAGACTCTTCCAGATCCGCCAGTCAGCCAGACTCTTCCAGATCCGCCAGTCAGCCAGACTCTTCCAGATCCGCCAGTCAGCCAGGATCCACCAGTCAGCCAGACTCTTCCAGATATGCCAGTCAGCCAGACTCCAACTACCTGCCTGAGCTTCCTCTCAGTGCCGAGCTTCCCCTCAGTGCCGAGCTTCCCCTCAGTGCCGAGCTTCCCCTCAGTGCCGAGCTTCCCCTCAGTGCCGAGCTTCCCCTCAGTGCCGAGCTTCCCCTCAGTCCCGAGCTTCCCCTCAGTCCCGAGCTGCCCCTCAGTCCCGAGCTGCCCCTCAGTCCCGAGCTGCCCCTCAGTCCCGAGCTGCCCCTCAGTCCCGAGCTGCCCCTCAGTCCAGTGGTGTCCTGGGTGAGGACTACTAGGCCATGGTCGGCGGCAAGGGTCGCCTATCTAAGGACGAGAGGAGGATGGACTAAAACTTTGTTAGAGCGGGGTCCACGTCCTGCGCCGGAGCCGCCACCGTGGACAGACACCCACCCGGACCCTCAATCAGAGGCAGGTGTTTATCGTTGTCTCTGATTGGGAACCATATTTAGGAAGCCATATTCTTTGAGTCTTTCGTGGGTGATTGTCCTTATTGTCATTATTGTCCTTATGTCCTTAGTGTCCGTTGTGTATTAGTTTGCACGAGTATTAGGCTGTTTCGGTTTTTGTTACGTTCATTGTTTTTTTTGTAGTGTTTGTATTTGGATTCGTGTTGCTTCAGTTTATTAAACATGGATCGCAATCTACACGCCGCATTTTGGTCCGACTCTCCTTCACACCTAGAAAACCGTAACACCCCCGCTGAAGGGGGGTTCACCCCAGGGAGCCTTACAAACTAGAACCACCACCGCTCGACAGACACACTGACTGAAGATGGATAGGTGGGGTACTACTTCCTCTCTTTGTGTCACACTAGAATAATACTGAGTATCATTACTGTAAATAATACAACAACAATATCAGAAAGCACTACACTATAAGAGTCCAGACACTAACATTCAAACTACCTCTTGCCCAGTCTGGTCAAGCTTTCTAGATGTCACATAAACAAGTAATTAACAAGGTATTCAGAACATATGAACCTGTTCCCCATCTCTGAATTCTCTATTTAATCTCTGTGTGATCTTCCCACCTGTGAGGAGGAGTCAATGCAAAACTCTGAGCTCTTCCATCACTACTTATCTCACTGCAGAGTGGAGGAGAGGGACAGAAGCTCTGACTAGACTGAGGAACAAAGACACACCATAGTTCAGCATGGATTCTATGACTGGACTACTGCTACTGATAACATGTCTGACAGGTGACAACATTTATAAGTGTTGAATCAAATCAAACAGATTGTGGAGATGACGTAGGAATTAACATCTATACATTATATTTTGACAGGTGTTAACAGTCAGACACTGACTGAGTCTGGACCAGCAGTTAAAAAGCCCGGGGAACAACACAAACTGACCTGTACTTATGCTGGAATCTCAACTAGCTCTGAATTTAGCTGGATCAGACAGTCTTCTGGGAAAGGATTGGAGTGGATAGCTTACATATCTGGTCCAAGTGGTGGTAGCATCTCCTACTCCCAGTCTGTTCAGGGTCGGGTCACCATCTCCAGAGACAACAGCAAGCAGCAGGTGTATCTCCAGATGAACAGTCTGAAGACTGAAGACTCCGCTGTTTATTATTGTGCCAGAGACACAGTGACACAGGAGGCTGCAGCACTGTACAAAAACTGATCAAGCACTTATCTTACTTTGAGAGTCAATGAGATGATTCGGTGCTCCAGTCTCTGTTACATCAATCCCATGGCCCCACAAACACTATAGGAGAGAATAGACACATCAAACTCTTAATTATAACCATAATATACATTATTACTTGAAATACATAAAATATAACTGACAAATTGTCAAGATAACAGTACAAAAATCCTTATAAAACTTTATAGGCATTCGTAATCAGTTGACAATAGCAAATAACTCCAAACAGGATCAATAATTTATACAATCATTCAGAGAAAATAATTAACAATCTTTCGCAGCTAAAACCATCATTGATGGTACATCCATTTTAGTTGACACATAATATTGTCACTTACTTTTTACAGACACCACCATGAGTACTAAAGTCCAGGCAGTCTTCATTGTTCAGTATTAGTTAGTACAGGACTGGCTGTAATATCAGTCCAAGCTGCCTATAATGAGATGGCCAGAATTTAGTGTCTGATTATAAAGGGATGAATCGTAAGGATACTTTGCATAGACCGCCCTCTAGAGGCTGAAATAGAGACAGAGGGAGAGATCTGCTCTATTCCTTGATTCTCTCTCCTCCTTTATTCTGCTCTCTGTAGTTCAGATTTTTAATATGGAATGTTCACACTAGATATGTTTTGTATTTTATGCAGTGTTGAACAGCACAAAAGCACAAAATAATATTACCTTATGTGGGACAGTACCATTAGTATTGAATTGGATTGATCTCTTAGTCACCAATTCCAGAACAAATTCAAGAATGCTTACAGTATTATATAGAGCCATTATCATATATTGCTCAAATGAAAAGCAAACCTGGTTTGAAAAAACAGATAAAGCAACACCTGCCGGCACAACACCTCTCTCCTATTTGACCTAGATATTTTGTGTGTATGTACTGATATGTAGGCTGTGTGCCTTTTTTAAATGTGTGTAGGTCTGTCCATGAGCTGTTCTTGTTTATTCATGTTCTGTACTATGTCATGTTTCATGTTTTGTGTGGACCCTAGGAAGATCAGCTGTTGTTTTTGCAACACTTTATGGGGATCCTAATAAAATACAAAAAATACTGCTTATCCCCTGTTAGGAATCTATTGTGGAGTTCAGACTGGGCAGATAACAGTTGTATGTTGTAGTTTATTTGAAAATACCAACATTTACAATACTCAAGGTAGTCAAATATAGTTTGTATAGGGGTTATATTTTGAGTTTCAACTAAAGGCAACTATTTTCTAAGGGTTCTAAGATGACATACGGAATTGTTTTAAGATGGTTGTACCATGGATCATTTAGCTATGTGTTTTAGAATTTTAGGATTCCTTTAGTTATCTACTGTAGCCCATAGAAATGCATTGAATAACACATTCATTAATGGCAAAAAAGTAAAAAATAAATCATAAGGTTTTGAAGTGTCTGTCCTTTATCTAGGAGATATAAGAAAGCTCAGAAAATGTATATGTTTTTGGACACATATTGAACCCATTTTATTGTGTAGGCACAACGCTACCTCCATACGTCCATTCATTTTTAAACCGGTAGTGGTTACCTTCAGACGAGTCACGTGGCACTTTTGGGGGTCACAGAGCAAAACAGAGAACAGCATTGTGTTCATGTGATTCTCCCCCTTTCACAGTGGGGTACCATTAGTTTGTATTCCAAACAGAGACATAAGGTAATATAGTAACACTTGACATCAAGTTATTATACATACAGTATGTGGTAACTTTTAGATTTCTTACAATAGCAACAGTCTTGTTACATATGACTTTGCATATTTTTTTTAGATAAAGATAATAGCTAATGAAGTGCATGAAATGGACGTCTGCATTCATGTACATTGCCTTTGGAAAATATTCAGACCCCTTGACTTTTTCCACATTTTGTTACGTTACAGCTTATTCTTAAATTGATTCAATCATTTTTTCCCCTCATCAATCTACACACAATACCCCATAATGACAAAGCAAAAACAGGTTTATAAAAATGTTTGCTAATTTATAAAAATCAAACATTTACTCAGTACTTTGTTGAAGCACCTTTGGCAGCGATTACAGCCTCCAGTCTTCTTGGGTATGACGCTACAAACTTGAGACACCTGTATTTTGGGAGTTTCTCTGATTCTTCTCTGCAGATCCTCTCAAGGTCTGTCAGGTTGGATAGGGAGCTTTGCTGCACAGCAATTTTCAGGTCTCTCCAGAGATTTTCAATTGGGTTCAAGTCTGGGCTCTGGCTGGGCCACTGAAGGACATTCAGAGACTTGTCCCAAAGCCACTCCTTCATTGTGTTGGTTGTGTGCTTATGGTCGTTGTTTGTTTGGAAGGTGAGCTCTTGCTCCAGTCTAAGGTCCTGAGTGCTCTGGAGCAGGTTTTCATCAAGGATCTCTCTGTACTTTGCGTCGTTCATATTTGCCTCCATCCTGACTCGTCTCCCAGTCCCTGCCTCTGAAAAACATCCCCACGGCATAATGCTGCCACCACCATGCTTCACCGTAGGAATGGTGCCAGGTTTCCTCCAGACGTGACAGTTGACATTCAGGCCAAAGATTTCAATCTTGATTTCATTAGACCAGATAATCTTGTTTCTCATGGTCTGAGTGTCTTTAGGTGCCTTGTGGCAAACTCCAAGTAGGTTGTCATGTTCCTTTTACGGAGAAGTGGCTTCCGTCTGGCCACTCTACCATAAAGGCCTGATTGGTGGATTGCTGCAGAGATCGTTGTCCTTCTGGAAGGCTCTCCCATCTCCACAGAGGAACTAGAGCTCTGTCAGAGTGACCATCGGGTTCTTGGTCACACCCTGGTCTCCCCAGATTTCTCAATTTTGCCGGGCGGCCAGGTCAGGGAAGAGTCTTGGTGGTTCCAAACTTCTTCCATTTAAGAATGATGGAGGCCACTGTGTTCTTGGAGAGCTTCAATGCTGCAAAAATATTTTTGTACCCTTCCCCAGATCTGTGCCTCGACACAATCCTGTCACGGAGCTCTACGGGCAATTTCTTTGACCTTATGGCTTGTTTTTGCTCTGACATGCACTGTCAACTGTGGGCCCTTATATGGACAGTTGGGTGTATTTCCAAATCATGTCCAATCAATTGAATGTACAACAGGTGGACTCCAATAAAGTTGTAGAAACATCTCAAAGATTATGAATGGAAACAGGATGCACCTAAGCTCAATTTTGAGTCTCATAGCAAAGGGTCTGAATACTTGTGTAAATAAGGTATTTCTGTTAGTTTTTTTATACATTTGCAATATTTTCTATAAACCTGTTTTTGCTTTGTCATTATGGGATATTGATGAGATTGATGAGGAATCTTAACAAAATGTGGAAAAATGGAAGGGGTCTGAATACTTTCCAAATGCACTGTACACCTACTGCTTGCTGTTGTCTCTGGAGATGGTGAACCGACCCTGGACTGACTGGGGGTAGTAGAACAACTACCACTGCTAATATAGAAAACCCACTCCAGTCCTTTTCCAGGAGCCTGTCTGATCCAAGCTGCATCAATATTTCCACCATACCTATCATATGTACAGGCCAGTTGGTTTTTCCCCTGTGGAAATGAAATACTTTAGAAACTTTAGAGAGGAAACGTTCATATACATAAACAGTGACATATTTAAACATGTTGATAGACACCGTTGTAGCAGATGATTTTGAAAGAATTCATGAAAATTACAAGACATTCATTCTGGAGGACAGAATACTGTCAATTACTTATTACAGACATCACCATGAGAACTAAACTCCAGACAGTCCACATTGTTAATGAGAAGGTCAGGTCTGTGTCTGATTTTTAATGGATGAAGGGGAAGGAGGCTTGGCATAGACAGCCATCTAGAGGCTTAAATAGGAACTGAGAGGGGAGAAATCTGCTCCATCCCCTGACTCCCTCTCCTCCCTGTCTTTCATTCGGCTCTCTGTTTTTCATACTGTATGTTTTTTTTTTTTTTTAGACAGTATAACGCTGAACAGCACATAAACAAGCATATTTCCCAATATGGGGCAACACAATTATTATCTCTACTGTTTATGCCCTTTCAATAATCTAACTTGAAAGTTTCCCAAAGATCTATGGTCCATTACTCTTTCGTTTTAGTTTATTTCTGATTTCTGTTTTACACAATTATAATTATGTTCGGATAAAGATGATTAAATTGTAATAGCTAGTATGAACTGAATTGTATAAATAATGTGTTTTTCACTGTTTGTAATGTGTGTGGATGATTTTATGCGGATACCATTGACATCAGCGTACAACTTGTTTTCTCACTACAGTTCAGTGGTTCTGCTCCTGTCAAAAGCCCTGTTTATACCTGACGTTCCTTTGTCCTGATCTTTTCCAAATTCTGATTTTGCCCACATTGGAGCAGTTGCACATACACATGGTAGTAAAATGTTTCTCTTATCCGTCCACTGTGTCTGCATTGTGACGAGATATCCTGGTCCCTTCCTGTATGCAAATTATTTTCTTTCAAAATAAAATGTATTTATTTTAAGACAACTATTGATCTCATAAGTCAATTGCGCCACCTGTCAATGATTTTAAGGTGGGCGGGATAATAAGTATTTAAATGGTTTCACTGTCCAGATCCGTCTACACAAGCTATCTAGACAGAATGCTTCTCTGACTAACTCTGGAGGTGGTCAGGAAAATCTGATCACTCAGATCACAATGAGTCTTTCAATTGTCTTCACCTGTCTAAGAATGTAGGCACAATCAGAATGTGGACAATATCAGGACAAAGGATGCATGTTAGAACCAGGCATAAACAGGGCTATAGAGAGTGTTTCTAAAAGACAGACACCTCATTGCCTCATATTGAGATCAGTGATGATCAGTTTTTGTACTGACACTGCAGCCTCCTGTCTCAATGTGTCTCTGGCACAAGAATGAACACCAGACTTCAGACTATTCACCTCTAAGTCCAGCTGGTTTTTGGAGTTGTCTTTGGTGATGGTGAACTGGCCCTGGAGAGACTGGGCATAATAAGCTGTGGTTCCAGTGTCAATGTATCCAATCCACTCTAGTCCTTTCCCTGGTTTCTGAAGGATCCAGTGCATGTAGTAGCTACCCATGGAGAAACCAGACACAGTACAGGACAGTGTTACTGACTCTCCAGGCCTCTTCATCACTGGCTCAGAGGAGGTGAGTGACTGCCCCTGAACAGCTGAAAAACAGACAGAGAGTTTAGATGACTATCACCACCAACCAAGTAGCACAGCTCCTCTCCCCTCTCCTACACTGGAATGAAATAACTCCAGTTAACTCACCTGAGATAAGAGCCAGAAGGAACACGCATTCTAGAACTCTCATTGTGGGTAAATACTAAGGTTCTCGAAACAAAGGAGGAGACTGGGTGTGGCAGTTGTGACTAAGGGAGATGGTCTGTGGGGTTCAGTTATTATAGCATACTATTGGAATGAGAGGAGACGTGGGCTCTTTGAACATGGAACATTTGCGTCGTCATGGCGTTTAATGGCTGTTCCTTTAGAATTGTTGGTCTATATACTACATATCTTGCCAGTTATGAAATATATTGGACTTGGTGAAGACTCATGGTGTAGACCCTGTTATTTGTTATTGTGCCAATGTATCAGTCAGAACAATTGACATTTTGTTTTGTAGAACTTGATTTGAACAAATACAGTCCTACTGTTTTTATGTCTCTACTGGTGGTAAATAAATGCCTTATTGTTGTGTTGTGCTTGATTCATTCCGTGGGTATAGGGTTTTTGTACTGGTCTGCTGCTGGTTTGTATCACTGTGGTCATTGAGCACAATAATTACACAGCTGTGCCTTCAGTCTGCACACTCTGTCCTTCTAAAAACAGTGTGACACTGAAACTGTCTTCTAGGGAAGTTTTTTTTTACGCCGTTTATTAAGTTTTACACACAAGACAACACAAAGCAATATAAATAATATACTCAACTAGAAAAAAACAAAATAAAAAAAACATTAAAAAAATGCTTTAAAAGATACCATACTTTAGACAAGTTAAACACACCAGGCAGAAGGCTACAAAGGTTGAAGGGCAATCTATAGTACAGTGACAGAGAAAACACCTCACCATTGTTCCTGTAAACAGTCAAGGGATAAGGGTGGAGAAATGCAACCACTCACAGACAGTCATGGCCACAGACCGACCATCCACTGGACCAAAAATAAAGTTTACAATGCTATAAAATAAAAAAAAATTGAATGATTATTCATGTAGGCGTGAACAAAATGTAAAAATAACTGGGAAAACAAGCTCACACTTCAGTCTCTGCCCGGGCAAGATGAACAAGGCATCCGCGGGTCACAATCAATAAGCACATGGACCTTAACAAAAGCCTAAGCTTGAGAGCAAATATATTTATTTAATTTCATTTGCGATTTTCATGAATAGTTAACGTTGCGTTATGCTAATGAGCTTGAGGCTATAAATAGGATCCCGGATACGGGATTGCTCGTCGCATGAAGTTAATGCCCCGCCAGCAAAAACACAGAGAGAAGCTCCTCCAACCCTTAAGTCACAGGAGGGTCAAATACAGACTTATTTTAGTTTAAATTGGAATGCCATCAGAGGATGGACTGTTTAAAGTAAGACCAGAATGGAGCCCAAGCCTCATTAAACAGTTTGGGTTTCCCACGTGAATTTAATAAAAAAAATCTAGTTTCAGAGAGCACAACACATCTCTCACCCAATATTTATAAGATGGGGGAGCTGCCATCTTCCAGTTCTGTAGTATTAGCCGTCTAGCTAAAAGAGTTGTATAAGCAACAGTGTCCGACTGGATTCTTGATAGGTGGGTACCCATGGGCAGTACTCCAAAAAGGGCTGTAAGGGGAGACTGATCTATAACAGTGTCATATATATCAGAGAAACATTTAAATATTAATTCCCAGAAACCTGACAGTTTATGACAGCCCCAAAACATATGCAACAGTGTGGCTGGTTCCACTTTACATCTGACACAGGTAGGATCAAAATCAGAGAATATTCTTCCAAGTTTGGCCCCCGACCAGTGGATACGGTGAACCACCTTGAATTGAATGAGGCTGTGTCTAGTGCTAAAAGAAGACGAATGCACCCTGTGCAGCACAGATTCCCAGGCGTCTTCCCCAAGTTCCTCCCCCAAATCCTTTTCCCATCGAGTCTTTAAAGGCACCAAAGAAGGGTTCTGTAAGTCATCAATGATTGCACATACATCTGAAATTGTGCCCCTAGGAAGCTTGTTCAACTCCAAGATGCTCTCTATAGCTGTATTCACAGGCCTATGGGGAAATCCAGGTGTGTTAGCTCTGACAAAGTTTCTAGTCTGGAGATAGCGGAAAAAGTGGGATTGGGGGAGATTGAACTTTTCCTGCAGCTGAGAAAAAGAGGCAAATGTATCAAATAATAATTGGGCTATCGAGGAGAGGCCTAGTGAGTGCCAAATGCCAAAAGCCCCATTATTCAATGAGGAAATAAAATGTTCTGATTGATTGGCCCTTTTAGAGAAAAGCCTCGGAGGCTAAAGGCTAAACGGAACTGATTCCAAATTTTAAGAGACTGCTTTACAATTGCGTTGACACACCTTTTGCCTAGGGACACTGAGAGAGACGAGCACAACACAGAGGAAAGTGCTGCAGGTTTACACAATTCAGACTCCATCTGGACCCAGAGTGGTCTAGGGCCAGTAGATCAGTCTGCAGCCAGTACAGAAGGGCTCTGAAATTTGCAGCCCAGTAGTATGTCTGAAAATTTGGTAGAGCTAAACCCCCCAATGACCTAGGCTTCCGTAAATGTTTTCTACCAATCCGTGGTACCTTGCCATTCCAAATAAAATGCATGAATGTTTGATCCAGTGAAATAAAAAAAGATTTGAATAAAAATGGGTAAACATTGAAATAAATATAAAAATTTGGGCAACACATTCATTTTAATGACATTAATCCTTCCGATAAGAGAAAGGGGTAGCGAATTCCAAAAAGTAAAAGATTGCTCTAGCAGACAGTTTGAAACAAAGTTTTCCTGAAACAAATTTGAATATTTCCTTGTCACTTTAACTCCCAAGTAGGTGAATTGATGCCGGACAATCCTAAACTGAGAACTTGTAAAAGAGCACTTTAAAGCAGCCTTGTTTACCGGAAAAAGCTCACTCTTGCCTAGATTCAGCTTGTACCCTGAAATTGATCCAAACTTTTTAAGAACAGATAGGGCACGTGGCAATGATGTATCAGGGTTAGAGATAAACAAAAGGAGGTCGTCAGCATATAGCGAGACTTTCTGCTCCAAGCCTGCCCTGATTATACCTTGAATGGCATCATTAGAGCATAGTGCAACGGCGAGAGGCTCGATTGCCAAAGCAAACAAGGGGGAGAGTGGACAACCCTGTCTGGATCCGCGGTGCAAGGGAAAATAAAATCATCTTTATCCACGCAATGAATTTGGGGCCAAAACCAAATCTATAAAAAGCAGCTGTTAGGTAATCCCACTCAACGCGGTCAAACGCTTTTTCGGCATCAAGTGAGACCACCACCTCCGGGTCCTCTGACGCTGGGGAGTACAGTATATTCATAAGGCTAGGCGCCTTATGAAAAATAAATGCCTATTTTTCACAAAGCCAGTCTGGTCAGAGTGTGTTACTTGGTGCAGCAAGCCTTCCATATGGATGGCTAAAAGCTTAGCTAGGATTTTGTAATCACAGTTTAAAAGCGAGATTGGGCAATAGGATCCACATTCCAGGGGGTCTTTGTTTTTCTTTAATAGTAATGTAATTGAAGCCTGATAAAGACTAGGCGGTAGCTTTGAAGTATTAAGGCACTCTGCAAATAGTCGAGACAAGAATGGGAAAAGCAGACCAGAAAACGTCCTGTAAAATTCGGTTGGAAAACCGTCCGGACCCGGTGATTTACCACTTTTCATTGCAGACGCTGCTGTTGCAATCTCCTCAGGCGTAAAGTCTTCTTCTAGACAGTCATGGGAGTCTGTATCAATTGAAGGCATATTCAAGCCATTAAAGAAGGAATCAATCAGATTCAGAGGTGTATAGCGCAGAGTAAAATTGTTTGAATTGATCATAGATCTCTTTATCTATAACTGTGGTGGCACCAGACGGGGTCCTTATTTGTGGGATTAAACGTGAGGCCTCAGATTTACGGATCTGATGTGCAAGGAGTTTACTAGCCTTGTCGCCTTGTTCATAGACTCTTGCTCGCAAGAGTAACTGTCCAGCTTGCCTGGTAGAAAGCTCATCAAATTCAGATTGGAGTAGTTGGCGCTCTTTATGCAGATCAGAGGAAGGATCCGTAGCATACTTCTCATCCAATGTGGCTATGGAATCGCTCAGGTCCCGAAGTCGCTGAGAGCGAACTCTGTTTTGGTTGGCTGTATAAGAAATAATTTGGCCACGTCGGTATGCTTTGAGAGACTCCCATATGGTAGAGCAGGAAATACCTGGTGTTGAATTAGTCTCTAGGAGTAAGGTGATTTCAGAACAAATGATATTGACAAACTCCTTATCTGAGAGTAAAATGGGGTTGAGACGCCATTGATAACACATAGGAGGTCGCTGGGGAAACTCTAGTTCAAGCACTAATGGTGAATGGTCAGAAATAACAATACTCACGTATACTCACGTTTCTGAAGAAAGGCTTGAATAAGTATGGCACATTTAGATGGCCTGTAGTTGTTTGTGAGGACTTGTCAAGAACTGGGGACATTTTACAGTTGAAATCCCCCTAAAAATCAACAAATGAGAATCTAAATTGGGAATAGCAGACAGAAAGGAAGAAATTAAACTTGTGTCATCCCAATTGGGAGCATAAACACCAGCCAAACCATAAGGGGTAGAAAACAGTTTACCGGTTACTATGACGTATCGTCCCTTAGGATCAGCAATAACCTCAGAAGCTACAAAGGGAGTACCTTTATTCACCAGAATAGCAGCACCTCTTGATTTACTATGAAAGTTCGAGTGGAACACTTGACCAACCTAGTCCCTACGCATCCTAAAATGCTCACCAGTCCTCAAGTGAGTCTCTTGTAGAAATGCAATATTTGCATTCAAACACTTTAAGTGTGTCAACACCCTGTTACGCTTCACCGGGTTATTAAACCTCTTGGAACTCCCCATCCCGGATCCGGGATCGTGACTAAAGCCTCAGGCTCATTAGCATAACGCAACGTTAACGATTTCTGAAAATCGCAAATAAAATGAAAATAATGCGTCTGCTCTCAAGCTTAGCCTTTTCTTAACAACACTGTCATCTCAGATTTTCAAAATATGCTTTTGAACCATAGAAATTGACTAATTTGTGTAAGAGTATGCAAAGCTAGCATAGCATTTTGAGTAGCATTTAGCACGCAACATTTTCACAAAAACCAAATAACCAAATAAATAAAATCATTTACCTTTGAAGAGCTTCTGATGTTTTCAATGAGGAGACTCTCAGTTACATACCAAATGCGCAGTTTTTCCTGAAAGCGTCTGTGTGTAGGAGAAATCGTTCCGTTTTCTACATTGCGTCTGGCTACCGAAACGAACCGAAAATTCAGTCACCTACAACGTAAAACGTTTTCCGTATTAACTACATAATATCGCCCGGAACATGGCAAACGTTGTTTGGAATCAATCCTCAAGGTGTTTTTTCACATATCTCTTCATTGATATGCAGTTCGTGGAAGCTTGCTTTCCTCTCTGTATCCCATGGAAAAATACTGGCAGCTGACTTTTGCGCACCAATTTTGGCGCAGGACACCGGGCGGACACCTGGTAAATGTGGTCTCTTATGGTCAATCTTCCAATGATCTGCCTACAAATACGTCACAATGCTGCAGACACCTTGGGGAAAAAGACAGAAAGGGCAGGCTCATTCCTCTCGCATTCACAGCCATATAAGGAGACAATGGAAAACAGAGCCTCAAAAATCCTGCTCATTTCCTGGATGCAGTCTCATCTTGGTTTTGCCTGAAGCTCACGTTCTAGGGCACGCACAGAAAATATCTTGGTAGTTCTGGACACGTCAGAGTGTTTTCTTTCGAAAGCTATCAATTATATGCATAGTCGAGCATCTTTTTGTGACAAAATATCTTGTTTAAAACGGGAACGTTTTTCATCCAAAAATGAAATAGCGCCCCCAGAGCATCAACAGGTTAACCCCTTTGGGGTTCCATGAAATGTACTTGATCACATTATTTCGGCCCCTCTGGGCATTCCCGTTATTCAACCCTGTCATTAGAGCATAGAATGGAACAGCAGTGAGCGCCCAAAACCCCTAGAATAACTTGTCTCAGAGTAATAATGTACGGTGGTAGATGCTTGGAAAAAGTACAGAAAAAAACCTAAAGACAAAATGACAACATTAGAATTTAACAATTCAACCTCCCCCCCACCCCACCCCACCCCCTCCCCCCATCTCCCCATCCCAGACAATACCTCCCCAAACGAGGTACAAGCCTAAATAGAACATGTTCTCTTCACACAGTATGTCTGTGAGAGTGCGGTCTTAAACCTAAACCCACAGTCCCGCTCTTTAAAGTCGCGTTTTGTTAGTGGATCAAGCAGCAAAAAGAAAGATTTTAATGTTTTTTTTTTCAAATAAAAAAAAGGCGAATCCCTTGTTTTTTCAACAAACAAAAAAAGGCGAATGACAAAAGCACCACTTGTAGATGTATATAATTATATTCCCAGTCTTATAACAGGCATTGAGAGAGAAAATAAACAAAATGTATAAAGGCTCTCAGCCAAAAACCTAATTTGAAGTAAGGAAATCGTAGTAAGACAATCAAAAATAGTAATTATAATAGTAGTCTAGTTGACGCTGAGATAGTTTTTTGGTATTGGTTGTAAGCTATGTGTGCGCAACGTTGAACGTTTGCTGGGCATAAATGACGCTCAAAACATTTAAAATTGAAGTGAGACCCCCAAAACCGTGTAGCCTCGGGAGACATTTACTGTTTACTGAGTCAATGCAAACGGATGCAGTAAACAAATAACCAAAAATATTTTAAATCACTGAGACACTGTGTAAACAAACTGAATAGGTGAGCGAGACAGCCTAGAAACACAGGAGTTAAGTAAAACCTTAATACAATTCAATTAAATTGACAATGCTTGTAAGGCACGCACACTAGATGATCAAAACATTAGATCACATCAAATAAGCCTGAATGGGTTCGCCAACTATACAAGACTAGCCTGTTATATCTAAGCATAATTGTAACACAGGTTGGTTACTTACTATCCACAGTTCGCAAGCAACAGTTGCTGAACTGTGAGCATGTTCAAGACTTCTTGATGTGACTTTGAATGTGAGCCATAGCCTCATCCGGAGACTCAAATGTGTAGTCTTTACCCTCATGAGATAGCCATAAACGGGCCTGGGAATCTCAGTCCATACTTCACACCTGGATGGTCCTGAAGTACTCGTTTGGCCTGTCCGAAAGCTGCGCGCTGCCTGGAAACAGTGGGGGAGTAGTCCTGGTAGATGGAGAAGCTCTGTCCTTGAAAGCATTTCCGCTGACTCTGGGACCGATACAAGTCTCAGATTATTGCAGCGAGAGAATCCCTCTAAACTCACACAGCTCTCCTTCACCTTTTTCAAATCTGCAGCTAGGCATTTCACTTCAGCCTCCAGGGAGGTAGTTAAGTCGGAGACATTAGTAGCGGAGGTCTCCAGTGCTGCAATCGTTGTAGTGTGTGACGCCATTGTTGTTTTGAGTGATGTGATTGCTGGCACAGTCTCGTTCCGCAGGATGGTTAAATCTGCTTTTAAAGTATCAGAAACCTCCTGTATTCGGGACTCAATCGTGGCAACCACCTCCGTTTTCATTTCAACTATCTCAGAGCGTAGTAGTTTGATGGCCTCGAGAATGTTCATTTCAGCGCCGCCAGGCCAAGCCGAACCCCTGGGTAAAGTGTGCATCCCCGGGCCCTCAGACTCAGGAGAGGGCGGTGATGAGAGCGGGTCTTGTAGGCCGGGTTCTCAAAGTCATGCTTTTGGCCTTATGTTTGGTCGACATGCTGACATTCGGAAGCAAAGTAGTCTTGGTTTTTGCCGAAAGGGATCACCAAATTAATATTTGAAAATAAATACGGTTCTGCTGCAAAATTGACATAAACTTTAAGAATACCATGGGAGCAAACGGAAAACACGTCAGTTGCACATGGTGTCCCTCCTATCCCTCCTTTTAGGAAAGTTTGAGAGTTTGAGTGTAACGATTGTCGTCGGGAGTAGGAGAAGAGGACCAAAGTGCAGCGTGGTACGTATTCATAATGCTTTTAATAATGATGAATACCCGAACAAAAACAATAAACCGACAAACAAACAGTTCTGCAAGGTGCAACAAAAACACTAAACAGAAAATAACTACCCACAAATCATAGTGGGAAAACAGGCTGGCTAAGTATGGTTCTCAATCAGAGACAACGATCGACAGCTGCCTCTGATTGGGAACCCTACCAGGCCAAACACAGAAATACAAAATCTAGACTACAAAACATGGAATGCCCACCCCAACTCACGCCCTGACCAAACTAACACAGAGACATAAAAAAGGAACTAAGGTCAGGACGTGACAGTGAGCTTCCATCATATTAGATTGTAGAAATCCTGCAGGCTGTCGGATCCAGCCTATTCCATAGAGGTTGCTGCTATCAGTCAGAGATTAACCAGAGACCTTACAGGTGATACTCAAAGACTCTCCAGGCTTTACATCCAATGAGCTTGGTTGGGTGAGCTCAAGGCCACAGTGTACACCTGTCAGTGGAAGAATTAGAATGAAAACAATCGATGGATTTACAGAGTAATCAGAAAAGTAATTTGACATTGTAAGCTATCGATACAGAATCACAAATAACTTTTTCAGTTTCAAAAACTAAAATTGAAAGAGACTCACACGATGCAGCTGTCAGCAGCAGCAGCAGAGATGCAGGGAACATGGTTTGTGTTGAAGCTGAATTGGTGACAGCTGGATTGTTAACTCTAACTGTGTGAAAGAGAAACAGCCACTCCACTTTATATAGATAGAGAAAAGGGGTGTAACTTTGCATAGACCTGAGAAAGCTATTAGTATTAGAAGAGTGTACATAAATAACTTGTTTCGAAATAAATACATTGATTGACTGTTATAAGCTGAACCAACCTGAATCATGAATTGTGAAACAGGGGTGTAACTTTGCATAGAGATTAGAGATTTAGAGATTTAGGTATATTTTAACAATTACATTTACTTTTGATACTTGATTTTAGACTTTTATTCAAGTAGTACTTTACTGGATGACTTTCACTTTTACTTTAGTTATTTTTTATTAAGGTATCTTTACCTTTTCTCAAGTATGACAATTGAGTACTTTTTCTACCACTGTATATAACTATATAGTATCAAAAACGAAAGTCTGATTGACTGTTATAAACTGAAACATGATAAATTGAACACACATTTGAGTGAAATGTTGACTGTCTCTTTGTTTACAGCATGTTATTATAACACAATAATATTTTTTTATTTTATCTTTATTTAACCAGGCAAGTCACAAATTCTTATTTTCAATGATGACCAAGGAACAGTGGGTTAACTTTGTTCAGGGGCAGAACGACAGATTTGTCAGCTTGGGGATTTGAACTTACAACCTTTCGGTTACTAGTCCAACACTCTAACCACTAGGCTACCCTGCCGCCCTATTGCTTTCAATGTTTTTGCGAATTGAACAGAATGCATTAATCATGTATAAAATTATGAGTCCGTTTTTAATAATATATATTATAATTGAATATTGGAACTTTTGTTGTCCAACAAGGATCTGTATTTAGCCCATTCGATATTAACTTTTATTTAAATGTTTATTATTGAGTTTCCTTCATAAATGTTATTTGATCCCAAAAAATGGCAGGTATATGTTTATATATGTTTTCATGTATAATTTTGAATATAATTGAGAATATGATCTGTCTATGATAGTATGATATGTGTTGATTAGTGTGTGTAGTTCATGCTATGGAGTTACTGATAGAGTGGAGCACAGACTAGTCTTAAAGACTTTAATACTGACCCATGTTTGTACTGCTTTGCAGCCTCCTGTGTCACTGTGGCTGTCAGGTAGAATAATAAACAGCAGATTCTTCAGGCTTCAGGCTCATCATCTGGAGATACACCTGCTGCTTGCTATTGTCTCTGGAGATGGTGAACTGACCCTGAACTGACTGAAAGCAGTATTGGGTACTACCACTGGGATTGCGAATGTAAGCAAATGTCAACATTTGGTTGGAAATCAGGATTCACCTGGTCAGTCTGTCATGGAAAGAGCAGGTGTTCATAATGTTTTGTACATTCAGTGCACACAATTCAATTCTCAGTTTTCTCAAGGCTAAAAAGCCTTCTTTAACATGTCTCCTCCCTTCATCTACACTGATTGAAGTGGATTTAACAAGTGACATCAATAAGGGATCATAGCTTTCACCTAGATTCACCTGGTCAGTCTATGTCATGGAAAGAGCAGGTGTTCATATTGTTTTGTACACTCATTGTATAATTATTCGTTGTATATGATAATTTAATATATAAACTGTTGGTGTCCTTCAACAATCTATGCTTGGCCAATTAGATATTTTATTTTACTTTGATTTGTAATTTCAGTTGTATGACTTTTCTTCATATGTTTGATAAATAAAATGACAGTATGTTTTTATATGTTTTATTATTTTACATATAATTGAGAATATGATCTGTCTATGACAGTATGACATGTGTCTCCCAGTGTGTGTCATTGATGCCAATGAGGTTGCATCAAGTCTCTTAGAGACTTTCATACAATGTTGACCAGTTTTGTACGACCCTGCAGCCTCCCGTGCCACTGTGTCTCAGTCACAATAATAAACAGCAGAGTCTTCAGTCTTCAGTTTGTTCATCTGGAGATACACCTGCTGCTTTCTGTTGTATTTGGAGATGGTGAACTTGCCCTGAATAAACCGGAAGTAGTATATTTCAGCAATATCATCGTATAATGGCAATCCATTCCTGTCCTTCCCAGGAGCCTGTCTGATCCAAGCCATCCAGTAGTTACTGAATGTGAACCCAGACAGAGGCTGGACATGTCAAGGTGGAAGCTGCATCCCAATATGGTGACTGGTGTATGGGCGAGTGGGTGCGCTGAATGGAAAGTAGTGGGCGTGTGGAAAGGAGTAGGTGTGTGAAAAGCGCTCTGCTGTAGGTTAGACAGTTTTGATTGAGCTGTTTCTTTTCTTCCGTTTCATACCATGCCACTACAGTACATTGAGCTACTGTACCGCAAGAGGTTGGCCTTCTGTTTTAAGCCAGATGATCTGAGTCGTATTTCACAGTTCTTTTAACACAAATAATTGTACAGTTTCAGTTTTAAAATTGACGATAGTTTATATTTTATTGAAAGTATTGATGATGGGTGTATACTGTTGCTTCATGAGTTGTATGTGTGTGCTTACTGTGACTGTCACCCTTATATTGGCTACTAATTAGCTACTTTCCATGCCCTTGCCGGACAGTAGGAAATGTCAAGCGTGAGGGAAGGGCACTGTGTCCCGATATTGTTGCCATGTTGTAGCTTTTAATGCCCTCCCCATTGAGTAGTAGACTGTATGTACGTATGTATAGGTGACATCTAGATGGTTATAAATATTTGTTATTTATTGTGTAGGCTGCTATTCTACTTGAAATAAAATGCCATGCAGCTACCGCTGGCAACAAGATAACCTGTAGGAAGTGCATTAATTCGGCAGGCACAACACTGGAGCATCGGTTGCTGGCTTACTATTGACTCATAGAGCAGCCCAATCAGCCACGCAAAACAGTCTTGAGTGACAACAAATCTGCCCAATTAGCTGATTCGCTTTCCATACAACCACTCATTTCGACACACCCACTCAACAATATTTCGGTTGCCATGTTGAGCTCCAGCTACCCATACTTGTACAGGTCAGTTTGTGGGATTCTCCAGGCTTTTTAACCACCGGTCCAGACTCAGTTAGTGTCTGACTCTGAACACCTGTGGAAACAAAGTATAATTTGATAAAATACCTTGACTCACAGGGTGAGAAGATCACACAGAGATTAAATATAGATTTCAGAAATGGGGAACAGATTCATAAGACCTGAATAGTTTGTTATTAAAGGTTCAATGGAGCTGTTTTTATCTCAAAACGATTATCTAATTTCTGGGTAGCAATAATGTGACTGTTTTCAATTAATATTGTAAAAAAAAATAGCTTCAGAGCAAAGAGCAATTTCTCAAGCAAGACTTTTGCTCAGACTGTCTGGGAGTCGTTGAGTGGGGAGGGGAAACAGAAAATGTGCTGTAATTGGCAACGGTTTGGACTGTCCTTCTTATTGGTCTATTAACTAATTTACTGCATGGTGATGTCACCATGGAAGGCCAGAAGTTTCAGGCAGTGTTCTTAAACTAAAATGGCATTATGATCATTTTCACAATTTCACAGTATTATTCCAACCTTATAGTGTGGATATATATATATATATATATATATATATATATATATATATATATATATATATATATATATATATATATATATATATATATATACTTATGTGTATAAGGTAGGTGTTGTGGAATTGTTGGTTAGATTACTCGTTGGTTGTTGCTGCATCATCGGAACTAGAAGCACAAGCATTTCACTACACTCACATTAAGATCTGTTAACCATGGGTATGTGACAAACTAAATTTGATTTGATTTGGATTCTCCATGGGTAGCTACAACATGCAATGGATCCATCAGAAACCAGGACAAGGACTAGAGTGGATTGGACGTATTGACAGTGGCACTGGCACTATATTTGCCCAGTCTCTCCAGGGCCAGTTCACCATCACCAAAGACGGCTCCAAAAACCAGCTGTACTTAGAGGTGAATAGTCTGAAGACTGAAGACTCCGCTGTTTGCTATTGTGCCAGAGCCACAGTAGCACAGGAGGCTTGACCAGACTAGACATATATACACTGCTCCAACCTCATAGTGTGGAAATATACACTGCTCAAAAAAATAAAGGGAACACTAAAATAACACATCCAAGATCTGAATGATTGGAATATTCTTATTAAATACTTTTTTCTTTACATAGTTAAATGTGCTGACAACAAAATCACACAAAAATGATCAATGGAAATCAAACTTAAAGTGGAAAACCATTGATCCAACTTTGATGTAATGTACTTAAAACAAGTCAAAATGAGGCTCAGTAGTGTGTGTGGCCTCCAAGGGCTTGTGTGACCTCCCTACAACTCCTGGACATGCTCCTGATGAGGTGGCGGATGGTCTCCTGAGGGATCTCCTCCCAGACCTGGACTAAAGCATCCGCCAACTCCTGGACAGTCTGGTGCAATGTGGCGTTGGTGGATGGAGCGAGACATGATGTCCCAGATGTGCTCAATTGGATTCAGGTCTGGGGAACGGGCAGGCCAGTCCATAGCATCAATGCCTTCCTCTTGCAGGAACTGCTGACACACTCCAGCCACATGCGGTCTAGCATTGTCTTGCATTAGGAGGAACCCAGGGCCAATCGCACCAGCATTTGGTCTCACAAGGGGTCTGAGGATCTCATCTCGGTACCTAATGGCAGTCAGGCTACCTCTGGCGAGCACATGGAGGGCTGTCCGGCCCCCCAAAGAAATGCCACCCCACACCATGACTGACCCACTGCCAAACCGGTCATGCTGGAGGATGTTGCAGGCAGCAGAACATTCTCTAAGGCGTCTCCAGACCCTGTCACGTCTGTCACATGTGCTCAGTGTTAACCTGCTTTCATCTGTGAAGAACACAGAGCGCCATGGCGAATTAGCCAATCTTGGTGTTCTCTGGCAAATGCCAAATGTCCGGCACGGTGTTGGGCTGTAAGCACAGCCCCCACCTGTGGACGTCGGACCCTCTTACCACCCTCATGGAGTCTGTTTCTGACCATTTGAGCAGACGCATGCACATTTGTGGCCTGCTAGAGGTCATTTTGCAGGGCTCTGGCAGTGCTTCTCCTGCTCCTCCTTGCACAAAGGCGGAGATAGCGGTCCTGCTGCTGGGTTGTTGCCCTCCTACGGCCTCCTCCACATCTCCTCCACGTCTCCTGGTGTACTGGCCTGTCTCCTGGTAGCGCCTCCATGCTCTGGACACTACGCTGATAGACACAGCAAACCTTCTTGCCACAGCTCGCATTGATGTGCCATCCTGGATGAGCTGCACTACCTGAGCCACTTGTGTGTGTTGTAGTCTCATGCTACCACTAGAGTGAAAGCACCACCAGGATTCAAAAGTGACCAAAACATCAGCCAGGAAGCATAGGAACTGAGAAGTGGTGCAGAATCACCTGCAGAACCATTCATTTATTGGGGGTGTCTTGCTAATTGCTTATAATTTCCACCTGTTGTCTATTCCAACAACAGCATGTGAAATTTATTGTCATGTTGCTTCCTAAGTGGTCAGTTTGATTTCACAGAAGTGTGATTGACTTGGAGTTACATTGTGTTGTTTTAGTGTTCCCTTTATTTTTTGAGCTGTGTATTTCAAACATATTATTTGTTCTTTTATTTTCTTTTTGATAATACAGAGCTTAGACCCAATTGTTCAGTATTGTTGAGGCCACTTTTATTAAATGAATGATTAAAACTATTAAGTACTGGATCATGAATGAGTTCATTGAATGTTTGATCGACATCAATTAGAATACCATCAATTCATATCAGGAGTATAATTGGCAAACAACTCAGATATACATTTCCAGCATCGCCAGTACTGGGTATGAAATCGTTTACAAATGTGAAATTGAGAAACATCTCTGTCCTATTTAAATTAATAAGCCTATTATAATCTACAATGAAGGAAGGGTTTTTGTAGAGCCTGGTCATGGTTTGTGCCACTGTGTCTCACGAGCACAATAATACACAGCTGTGTCTTCAGTCTGGAAGTTGTTCCCTTGTAGAAACACTGTACTGCTGGAACCGTCATATCTAGAAGTGATCTTGCTCTTCAGTGAGTCTACAGTGGAAGCACTACTACTGCATGTAAGACCAACATACTCCAACGCTTTGCCTTCAGCTTGTCGTATCCAGTGAAGACAGTAAGAAGATATAGAAAACCCAGAGAATTTGCAGGAGATGCTGAAAGACACTCCTGGTTCTATAACCACTGGACCAGACTGGATGAGTTCAATATCACAGTAGACACCTGTAATGAGGAACATACATCAATACACATCATTGTCAGTTTTAATCAGAAATTAGATTATTTCAGAGTTGTAATACATCTCTATAAAGTATGAGCAGAGAGACTCACAGGATACAGCTGCCAGCAGCAGCAGAGATGCAGGGAACATGGTTTGCGTTGAAGCTGAACTGGTGGGAGCTGATCTTCTTTACACTCCAGTAATCCGAGGACCTCTAAGGACAGACATACAGACACTGTTTAAGTAGGGAAAGAACAAGAGGGTGGGTTTGTATTGATGTAGAGAGATGGATGGAGGGAGGGGTTATACTGTAGAGGTGAGCATACTGAAGCTCATATCATATAGTCTTCATAGGAAGGTCCACAGTTTGGAACTTGTTATTATATATTATATTATGGTGAAGGTTGGACCTATACATTGAGCAAGCATATAATTAGAGAATAGTTTAATTTGAAAAAAATCATGGAATCCTCTGAAACTGTCTGGCTAGCTAGCTAACAAACATACAGTACAGATAAATTCTTCAAATTCATTTTTTTACACAATATCTTATCGCAGCACTGGCAAACGATGGTTGACATACTCCCTGACCAAAATGATTGAACTTCATCCCATCATAAGAAGGTTCATGTCCATTCTAGTATTCTAATTCCTAATTCTATAGAGAGTGGAGGAGAGGGGTAAATAGGGACACCGGACAGGGAAACACTAAAACACCAGTAATCAGAAATGTATTCAGATGTTTTTATTTTTAAATATATGTTTATTTAATACACTTTGATGACATGAGTAATTATGTGTATGCTGACAATCACAGTTAATAAACTGTTTTCCACTGTGACATTTTACAAGGTTACAATAATGTAGTGGAGATAGATGCTTTGTGTTTTATTGTTTTATATCATGTGCTTAACCTGTGTTTTCACATGAAGAAATGTCATATTATAAGTATTGCAGTCATTAGATCATGGGTGGCTTGAGTTGTAGATACACTCAGATTGCAGATTGATTGAGTTGTAGTACCTGTCTGGTGCTGTTTTGTATCACTGTGGTCATCAAACACAATAATACACAGCTGTTTCTTCAGTCTGCAGACTCTGTCTTGTTAAAACAAGGTGTTGCTGGAAGTGTCTCTGGTGATGCTGGGCTTGTTTTTCAGACTGTCTTTGTGTGCTTCCATCCACTACTAACTAGTAATGTCCAATCCACTGCAGTATTTTCCCTGCAGTCTGTTGTATACAAGCTAGTAACTTAATATGAGACCTTACAGTAGATGGTCAGTGGTTGCCTGGCTGGACAGTCAGAGACTGGCTGAGTTCATAACTCTGTACACCTGTTGAAAGGACATAGGGAATAATAATACAACTGCAGATAACATGATTTTTCAATTAAATTTAAGTCTGATCCAGATTTCATTATTGTGTCTGTCCCCCCATACACACTCACAGGAGGCAGCTGCCAGCAGCATCAGAGATGCAGGGAACATGGTTTGTGTTGAAGTTTAACTGGTGGGAGCTGCTCTTCTCTACTCTCCAGGACTCAGAGGGCCTCTAATGACAAACAGACAGACCCTGTTTAAGTAGAGAAAGAACCAAAGGGTGGTGTTCATTGACGTAGAGAGATGAAGGAGAGGGGTACTGAAACAGCAGTTATAAGATATGTATTCAGGGAAAACATGTTTTACTATATCCCTTTCATGTCGGTGTATGTAAAGCATATTTCATAGACTTTGATGACTGTTTTATACATGGAACTAGGTAGTACTAGGAAGTACACATAAATGTATGTTGATATTTGTGCAAATATGGGTGCTACTTTGTCGCAAAATGTTGAGTAGAAATTTAGTGGAAAGACATTAATTTCTGGTGCTTTTCTTCACACAAATGTTTTAACAGTATCTAATATTAATTTTTTGGTGATTGTTTTTAGTGATATTTTTTTGTCTGGCGATAATTTCTTCAGGGTTGTTGAGTCTGAGAAGGCTATAGGAACAGTCCAACTGTTATTTTATTCTGATTTCTATACATTTTCATAGAAGCTTTTATTTTTATTAATCGAGTTGTTGTTTGTAATTACCACATTTGTGTATTTGTTTTGTGAGAGTTCCAGAGTTTTAAAGGTGTCCATTTTCTTCTTCTTTTGTGTTTGAAAAAAAGTGTTAAGTGGATATTTCTTACCATCTGCACCATCTGCAGTGCTGAAATCTTGAATCAAGTCCTATGTTTCATTCATGTATTGTAGCCACCAGATGGAAATGATATCGCTTAAAGCCATTTACAAACTATACAACCCAATTTGAAGAAGAAGTCAATGTTCTGATCATTGGCTGATTGCTCCCAACCTCAACCAGTTCACTACATTTAAGGATCCGCCCCTTTTAAAATGTTCGCCTAAAATGACGTACCCACATCTAACTGCCTGTAGCTTAGGCCCTGAAGCAAGGACGTGCATATTATTGGTACCATTTGAAAGGAAAAACTTTGAAGTTTGTGGAAATGTGAAAGGAATGTAGGATAATATAACACATTAGATCAGATAAAATATAATACAAAGAAAAAACCAACTGTGGTGTTTTTGCATTTTTTTGTACCATCATCTTTGAAATGCATCGTTCCAGCCAACGTGCAATATATATTTTGGCCACTAGATGGCAACAGTGCATGTGCAAAGTTTTAGACTGATCAATGAATCATTGCATTTCCACACAAAATGTTGTATCGATTGCCCAAATGTGCCTAATTTGCTTATTAATAACTTTTCATGTTCAAAACTGTGCACTCTCCTCAAACAATAGCATGGTATTCTTTCACTGTAATAGTTAATGTAAATAGGAGAGTACAGTTAGATTAATAAGAATTGAACCTTTCTGCCAATATTAGACATGTCTATGTCCTTGGAAATGTTCTTGTTACTTACAACCTCATGCCTATCAAATTAGCCTACGTTAGCTCAAACGTCCCACAGGGGACCCACTGATCCTGAAGAAGTTCAAATGGTGGAATCCCTTAATGGAAATGTCAATGCTAAAACAGGTTATTTCCAAGTAGAGATCTCTATACATCTCTATGATACAGGGTCAGTATTCTCTGATCACATGATCTGGGCAGAAATAACTCTGAGCCCCTTGTTTGAGTCTATAAATGTTTTCCTGGTCACAAGTTCAGGGAAAAACTCATGGAATGGAGTAAATGGAACAGAGTCTAACATGTGGTTTCCACAAGATCAAATCAAATCAAGCTTTATTTATACAGCACATTTTAGACATGGAATGCAATGCAATTTGCCTCACAGTAAAACATACAAATAATAATAATAATAAAACTGAATGGCTAAAAATAACCCTAAGAAAAAGCAATGCTAAAAAGGTGTGTTTTAAGATCCTTTAAAATATGTCCACCGTTTCGGACCCCCTCAGGTTCTCTGGCAGGCTATTCCAGGCTTTGGACATAGTAACTAAAGGCTACCTCTCCATGCCTCTTGGTCCTAGGCTTTGGATAGTTAAAATTCCAGTTCCAGAAGACCTGAAGGACCTACTGGGTACATAACTTAAAAGCATATCTGTAATGTATTGTGGTGTACAATTGTGGATTGATTTAAAAAGCAATAAAATAATTGTACAATTAATTCTAAAACTCACAGGCAGCCAGTACAGAGACCTTAAAACTGATGTTTGATTGATGTGCTTGACATCGTTCCATTTAAATAGATTCCATTCCATCCATTACAATGAGCCTGTCTTCCAATAGCTCACCCCACCAGCCTACTCAGGTGTACATTGTGTTCATGTACATGGAGTTGTGTTGACAATATGCTGGTTGCTAAGGCTCTCAGGGGCATGTTGTGACTGAGACTTTCATTGGATGTTACTCTGCTGTACTGATGCTCTACTGCCCTCTGTTGACTCTGTAGCCAGTTAGATTCACTGAGGGGTTTTTGTACAGATCCTCCACTCACTCACACCACTGTGTCTCTCTTGCACAGTAATACGCTGCAGAGTCCTCTGCTCTCAGACCAGACAGCTTCAAAGTCAACATGCTGTTGCTTGTATCTTTAGTGGTTTCCATACGTCCTTCAAACCTTTTAGCATGGTAACCTAGGCCTAATCCAGAATAACCCATCCATTCCAGGGATTTTCCTGCTGGCTGTCGTATCCAGTGTGTGTAGTGGCTGTCAACAGTGTATCCAGATATCTTACAGGAGAGACTGAGAGTTTCTCCAGGCATTTTCAGGACTGGACTGGAGGGAATGGACTCCAGACTCTGGCCATTTAAACCTGATGGAGAGAGAGAAAGATATAGGAAAAATGTGTTGGAGAAAAAGGAAGGACGCAGAACATTTAAGGAAATCAGAAAAGAGTTTACAAAAAATATTTTCAATTTTCAGTCATTCCACTAACAACAGTTGATAAGGAGTATATCCAAGCAGAACTCACATGGCAGACAGAGAGAGAGCAGCAGAAGGTAGAGTTTTGCAGTCATACTGAGGGTGGAAATATGAACTCAGCTGCTCCACACAATACAACAAGACAACAAGTCAGCAGCAGAACATAAGTATATATGAACTCTGAGGGATCTGGATTTACATTATGATGTCATGGAGGAGGGGCTGATGACTCTAAGATAGAGGTCAAGTTATGGCTCATCAGTTGGGTCAGGTGTTGTCCTTGATCACATGACCTGACCAGGAAAAAACAGACTTTCTCCTGGTCTAGTCACTTCGTCAGAAAAACCTCCAGGGCCTACTCACCACACACATAACTGACTGAAGGACTGGAGGAACTGTGGGGAACATGAGGACTTTCTAAATATTGATAACCTTCATGATTTCATTAAATTATGGGTTCATTTAGATGGCAGATAATGGACATACTTTTGTCACTCCTTGTTCATCATGAATGAACACAGCTTAATGAGATTCAACACCTCACTAAGCCTGTACTGCTCTTTCCATGACATAGACTAAGCAGGTGAATCCAGGTAAAAGCTATGATCCCTTCTTGATATCACCTGTGAAATCCACTTCAATCAGTGTAGATGAGGAGGAGATGCCTTAGAGAAGGATTTTTAAGCCTTGAGAAAATTGAGACATGGGTTTTGTATGTGTGCATTCAGAGTGTGAATGTGCAAGACAAATATTTGTTCCTTTGAATGGGGTATGGTAGTAGGTGCCAGGAGCACCGGTTTGTGTCAAGAACTGCAACACTGTAGGGATTTTCCACACTCAACAGTTTTCCATGTTTATCTAGAATGTTCCACCACCCAAAGGACATCCATACAATTTGACACAACTGTCTGAAGCGTTGGAGTCAACATGGGCAGCATCTCTGTGGAATGCCTTAGACACCTTGTAGAGTCCATGCCCCAAAGGATTGAGGCTGTTCTGAGGTCAATTGGAGGGGTGCAACTCAAAATTAGGGTGGTGTTCTAAATGTTTTGTGCACTCAGTGTATATTATGTAATTAAGCTATACGGCACAAGAAGCCATGTTATGTTCTAAACACAGTCGGAGATAAATGCCGTTGTTTGGTCTGACGCAATAGCCTGTGCGTTGGTGAAGCCTGCCAAATCTTACCACGCCTGGATAGGTATTTTACCTATCAGCTAACCACATTGTATGTTTTAGCAATCTGCATAGAATTAGGAATTAATACTTTAATAGGATCTCTATGACACTGTCAATGACGTGGCACCCAACCATTGGTTGATGCATGCAACGTCTGAGCAGGGGAACACAACCATTCACTCTGCAGGGGGGGTCATCCAATGGCTGATAGGTAGACAGCTTAAATTAACCCTTGTTATACCAAACAAAATGTTATGATGGGATCAAGGGGAAATAATGTGCAAGTTGAGATAAATACAAAATTGATTTGGACAGCAACATGAATATGATATTCTTATGGAGGTGCAGTGATTAAAATGTTATTGCACTTTTACAATTATATGTTGGTCATTTTTCAAGATGCTATATCAGGGAAATGGCTTCATCAGAGTGCAGGTGCATCCTGGGTTAGAAGTCACGCTTGAGTAGGTTTGAACTACTACGCCCAACACTCATTTTGATAGATCCTCCTGATAAAAACACATTCTTAAACTCTCTTCCCTATCAATTAGAATCAATACATACTAAGGGACTTAAGGGGAGGTGCCCAGGACAGATACGAGAAACCATATAGTGCAATTTATTACTTTAGATAAGGGCTCATTGTTCAATGCAATTCTTGAAAAGTGTGTTACATTTATTACAAACACAAACCATGAATATGGTCTGTCAATAAAAGTATGTGATGAGTAGCAGTGAATGACTGAAAATATTAAATAATATAATTAATACAACTGTTAACAAGGTCTT
Source organism: Oncorhynchus masou masou (assembly GCF_036934945.1). NCBI lineage: Eukaryota > Metazoa > Chordata > Actinopteri > Salmoniformes > Salmonidae > Oncorhynchus > Oncorhynchus masou. The sequence goes on from NC_088226.1 coordinate 407,439, forward strand.
TCATATAAATTAAATTGTGATTAAATTGTCTGATTCTTTGATCCATCTCACCATTTAATCAAATAAAATTCAAATCGTGTCCATGTGGTTGAAACATTAAATTGATTTCAGCAACCAGCTGGCTTATGCAAAAAAAGCTTTTTGTCCTCAGCTGAAACAAATGAGAATTAGATCATGAAAGTGTATAGGAACAGTCCCTGGGCTACTTAACTACTTTAACTGTCTATCTGAATCATCAGAGATGCTGAACTGCGACCCTGAAACACCCAGGTGAGAGACTGAAGTTCACCAAGCGTGGTGCCACACAGCTGTGAGGGTCACAGAGGGGAAGAAAGAGGGGTGGGGTGTGTGAGAAACAAACACAACTGAGAAAAGGAGAGCAGGACCGGTGTGGAACAGAATGGATTATCAAACATAGTTTAGCCTGACCAAAATGATGGAAAATATCATGTTTCTGTGTGACTTAAAGCATAATAATTATGACAAAAGTAACTATAAATATGTTCATTCCATACTCTAAGTATGTATGAAATGTTCAGTCAATTTGATCAGAATCTATTTGGTTACTTGTACATTTTACCTCTTAAACATAACATTAAAGTTTCAATTTCTCAGGCCCAGAAAGTCAGATTCTTATGAGGTAAAGTTCTCCTGGTCCTTGGTGGTGCTTCAGACCACAACAACCAAACAGTAGCATTGTTATCCTTTCTGTACATTTGCATGACTTCACAGCATAATAACTGTTTGATAAGCAACAATCCACTGTAGATGGAGTGCTCTGTCTGGTGTCTTGCACCTGAGACAGGATAGACTGGGCCTTAAATTTACTTAAGTCTGTACATGTTCAACATTCATTGGTTCTACTTAAGAGGCATGGGTTTTGTTTCAGAATGTCAAGACCTCCTGTAAATAAAGCTATATGTCTGGACCTTTCAGTAACAATCACCTTTAATAAATCATAATCATCATAAGATAGAACTGCCAAAGGGGGCGGTGTTGCAATCTACTGCAGAAAGAGCCTGCATAGTTCTATCTTACTAGGTCTGTACCAAAACAATTCGAGCTTCTACTTCTAAAAATTCACCTTTCCAGAAACAAGTCTCTCACTGTTGCTGCTTGCTATAGACCATCCTCTTCCCCCAGCTGTGCCCTAGACACCACATGTGAATTGATTGCCACCCCCCCCCCCAGCTCGTGCTGCTAGGTGACCTAAACTGGGACATGCTTAACACCCAGGCCATCCTACAATCTTAGCTTGATGCCCTCAATCTCACACAAATTATCTATGAACCTACCAGGTACAACCCCAAATCCGTAAACACGGACAACATCACAGATATCATCCTAACTAACTCGCCCTCCAAATACACCTCTGCTGTTTTCAACCAAGATCTCAGCGATCACTGCCTGCATCCGTAATGGGTCTGCGGTCAAACGACCACCCATCATCACTGTCAAACGCTCCCTAAAACACTTCAGCGAACAGGCCTTTCTAATCGACCTGGCCGGGGTATCCTGGAATGACATTGACCTCATTGACCTCATCCCGTCAGTAGAGGATGCCTGGTTATTTTTTAAAAGTGCCTTCCTCACCATCTTAAATAAGCTTGCTTCATTCAAATTTAGAACAAGGAATAGATATAGCCCTTCGTTCACTCCAGACCGGTCTGCCCTTGACCAGCACAAAAACATCCTGTGGCGTTCTGTATTAGCATCGAATAGCCCCCGTGATGTGCAACTTTTCAAGGAAGTTAAGAACCAATATACTCAGGCAGTTAGGAAAGCTAAGGCTAGCTTTTTCAAACAGAAATTTGCCCACCTGTAGTACAAACTCAAAAAAGTTCTGGGACACTGTAAAGTCCATGGAGAATAAGAGCACCTCCTCCCAGGTGCCCACTGCACTGAGGCTAGGAAACACTGTCACTACCGATAAGTCCACAATAATTGAGAATTTCGATAAGCATTTTTCTACGGCTGACCATGCTTTCCACCTGGCTACCCCTACCCTGGTCAACAGCCCTGCACTCCCCATAGCAACTCGCCCAAACCTCCACCACTTCCCCTTCACCCACATCCAGATAGCTGATGTTCTGAAAGAGCTACAAAATCTGGACCCCTACATATCAGCCTGGCTAGACAATCTGGAACCTCTCTTTCTTAAATTATCTGCTGAAATTGTTGCAACCCCTATTACTAGCCTGTTCAACCTCTCTTTCATATCGTCTCAGATTCCCATAGATTGGAAAGCTGCCGCGGTCGTCCCCCTCTTCAAAGGGGGAGACACTATAGACCCAAACTGCTACAGACCTATATCTATTCTACCTTGCCTTTCTAAGATCACAGATTACCGACCATTTAGAATCTCACCGCACCTTCTCTGCTATGCAATCTGGTTTCAGAGCTGGTCATAGGTGCACCTCAGCCACGCTCAAGGTCCTAAACGATATCATAACCGCCATCGATAAGAGACATTACTGTGCAGCCGTGTTCATCGACCTGGCTCAGGCTTCGACTCTGTCAATCACAACATTCTTTATGGCAGACTCAACAGCCTTCGTTTCTCAAATGATTGCCTCGCTTGGTTCACCAACTACTTCTCTGATAGAGTTCAGTATGTCAAATCGAAGGGCCTGTTGTCCAGACCTCTGGCAGTCTCTATGGGGGTGCCACAGGGTTCCATTCTTGGGCCGACTCTCTTCTCTGTATACATCAATGATGTCGCTCTCGCAGCTGGTGATTCTTTGTTCCACCTCTATGCTGACGACACCATTCTGTATACCTCCGGCCATTCGTGTGACACTGTGTGTGTTAACTAACCTCTAGATGAGCTTCAATGCCATACAACTCTCCTTCCGTGGCCTCCAACTGCTCTTAAATGTAAAGTAAAACTAAATGCATGTGTAACAGTATAATTTTTAAAACCGTCCCCTCGCCCATAACCGGGCGCGAACCAGGGACCCTCTACACACATCAACAACAGTCACCCTCGAAGCGTCGTTACCCATCGCTCCACAAAAGCCGCGGCCCTTGCAGAGCAAGGGGAACTACTACTTCAAGGTCTCAGAGCAAGTGACGTCACAGATTGAAACTCTATTTAGCGCACCGCTACCTAAGCTAGCCATTTCACATCCGTTACACATGCTCTTCAACTGATTGCTGCCCGCACCTGATCTGTAAATAGCCCATCCAATCTACCTCATCCCCATACTGTATATATTTATTTATCTTGGTCCTTTGCACCCCAGTATCTCAACTTGCACATTCATCCCCTGCAGATCCTACCATTCCAGTGTTTAAATGCTATATTGTAATTACTTTGCCACCATGGCCTATTTATTGCCTACCTCTCTTATCCTACCTCATTTGCACACGCTGTATATAGATTATCCTTCTGTATTATTGATTGTATGTTTGTTTATTCCATGTGTTGTTTGTATGTGTCAAACTGCTTTGCTTTATCTTGGCCAGGTTGCAGTTGCAAATGAGAACTTGTTCTCAACTTGTCACGGCTTTCGTTGTGGGAAGGAGGAGCAGACCAAAATGCAGCGTAGTTTTGATTCATTTTATTTAATACGGAAACTATACACGATAAACTAACAAAATAACAAACGTACGAAAAAACAGCCCTATCTGGTGCAAAACACAGAGACAGGAACAATCACCCACAAACACACAGTGAAACCCAGGCTACCTAAATATGGTTCCCAATTAGAGACAATGACTAACACCTGTCCCTGATTGAGAACCATATCAGGCCAAACACAGAAATAGACAAACAAGACATCCAACATAAAATGCCCACTCAGATCACACCCTGACCACCCACTTCACCGCAGTCTTCCCCCACCTTGTCCTCTTCCGTGACCTCCCAGCCACGGCAACCCTACTTAACAACACGGGACAGAGGGGCAGCTCGGGACAGAGGGGCAGCTCAGGACAGAGGGTCTCTCCAGAATCCGGCAGCAGCGCCGGACAGGCGGGAGACTCCGGCAGCAGCGCCGGACAGGCGGGAGACTCCGGCAGCAGCGCCGGACAGGCGGGAGACTATGGCAGCAGCGCCGGACAGGCGGGAGACTCCGGCAGCGGCGCCGGAGAGGCGGGAGACCCCGGCAGCGGCGCCGGACAGGCGGGAGACCCCGGCAGCGGCGCCGGACAGGCGGGAGACCCCGGCAGCGGCGCCGGACAGGCGGGAGACCCGGCAGCGGCGCCGGACAGGCGGGAGACTCCGGCAGCACAGGAGAGGAGGAAGGCTCTGGCAGATCCTGGCTGACTGGCGGATCTGGAAGAATCTGGCTGACTGGCGGATCCGGAAGAGTCTGGCTGACTGACGGTTCCGGCAGATCCTGGCTGACTGGCGGATCTGGAAGAGTCTGGCTGACTGGCGGACCTGGAAGAGTCTGGCTGACTGGCGGATCTGGAAGAGTCTGGCTGACTGGCGGATCTGGAAGAGTCTGGTTGACTGGCGGATCTGGAAGAGTCTGGTTGACTGGCGGATCTGGAAGAGTCTGGTTGACTGGCGGATCTGGAAGAGTCTGGTTGACTGGCGGATCTGGAAGAGTCTGGTTGACTGGCAGATCTGGAAGAGTCTGGCTGACTGGCAGATCTGGAAGAGTCTGGCTGACTGGCAGATCTGGAAGAGTCTGGCTGACTGGCAGATCTGGAAGAGTCTGGCTGACTGGCATATCTGGAAGAGTCTGGCTGACTGGCAGAATTGGAAGAGTCTGGTTGACTGGCAGAGTCTGGTTGACTGGCAGATCTGGAAGAGTCTGGTTGACTGGCGGATCTGGAAGAGTCTGGCTGACTGGTAGATCTAGAAGAGTCTGGCTGACTGGCGGATCTGGAAGAGTCTGGCTGACTGGCGGATCCTGACAGACTGACGGCTCTGGCTGCTCCATGCTGACTGGCAGCTCTGGCTGCTTCATGCTGACTGGTGGCTCTGGCTGCTCCATGCAGATTGGCAGCTCTGGCTGCTTCTTGCAGACTGGCAGCTCTGGCTGTTCCATGCAGACTGACAGCTCCTTGCAGACTGACAGCTCCTTGCAGACTGGCAGCTCCTTGCAGACTGGCAGCTCCTTGCAGACTGACAGATCCTTGCAGACTGACAGCTCCTTGCAGACTGACAGCTCCTTAAACTGACAGCTCTGGCTGCTTCATGCAGGCTGGCAGCTCTGGCTGCTCCATGCAGGCTGGCAGCTCTGGCTGCGCTAAACAGGCAGGAGACTCTGTCAGCGCTGTAGAGGAGGAAGGCTCAGGCTGCGCTGAACAGGCGGGAGACTCCGGCAGCGCAGGAGAGGAGAAAGGCTCGGGCAGCGCTGAACAGGCGGGAGACTCCAGCAGCGCAGGAGAGGAGGAAGGCTCCGGCAGCACTGGAGAGGCGAGGCGCACTGTAGACCTGATGCGTGGTGCTGGCACTGGTGGTACTGGGCCGAGGACACGCACAGGAAGCCTGGTGCGGGGAGCTGCCATCGGAGGGCTGGTGTGGAGGTGGCACAGGATGGGCTAGACCGTGAAAGCGTACTGGAGATCTTGAGAGCAGTGCTGGCACAGGACATTCAAGGCTAGGGAGGTGCACAGGAGGCCTGGTGTGTGAGGCTGGCACCAACTTCACCAGCCGACTAGCACGCACCCCAGGACGAGTATGAAGCGCTGACCCAGGTGCCATCAAATCCCCGACACGCTCTGTCGGGCGAATTCCATATTTAAAGCACCAACACAGCAACTCCCTCATTACGCTCTCCTCCAATTTCCCCATTAACTCCTTCACAGTCTCTGTTTCGCTCACCTCCAACACCGGCTCTGGTTCTGGTCTCCTCCTTGGCTCCTCACGATAAACAGGGAGAGTGGACTCAGGTCTGACTCCTGACTCTGCCACACTCTCCCTGAGCCTTCCCCCAAGAAATTTTTGGGGCTGACTCTCGGGCTTCCATCCGCTTCGCCGTGCTGCCTCCTCATACCGGCGCCTCTCCGCTTTCCCCGCCTCCAGTTCTTCCTTGGGGCGGCGATATTCTCCAGGCTGAGCCCAGGGTCCTTCTCCGTCTAATTCGTCCTCCCATGTCCATTCCTTCCTTTTGTTGCTCCTGCTGATGCTTTTGCCTGTTACCACACTGCTTGGTCCTGTTGTGGTGGGTGATTCTGTCATTCTTTGTGGGAAGGAGGAGCGGACCAAAATGCAGCGTAGTTGTGATTCATTTTATTTAATACGGAAACTATACACGATAAACTAACATAATAACAAACGTACGAAAAAACCGAAAACAGCCCTGTCTGGTGCAAAACACAGAGACAGGAACAATCACCCACAAACACACAGTGAAACCCAGGCTACCTAAATATGGTTCCCAATCAGAGACAATGACTAACACCTGCCCCTGATTGAGAACCATATCAGGCCAAACACAGAAATAGACAAACAAGACATCCAACATAGAATGCCCACTCAGATCACACCCTGACCAATCAAAACATAGAAACATACAAAGTAAACTATGGCCAGGGCGTGACACAACTAGCCTACCTGGAAAAAAAATAAAAATAAATACAATTCTAGATAATCTTTAAGCCTAAACTTCTTTCCCACTTCATTCCAACTGTATTGCCAATTCTCATCGACAAATGTTTCTCCTTAATTAACAAACAATAAATATGTTGATAAAACAGAATTAGAAATAACTCCCTATGAATATACCATGCATGGTGAACCAAACGTATGAGGAAAACACACTATGCTCTTCAACTAGTTTCTGCCCTAATACGCACTCTGAGCCCAGCGTCTATGTTAGAGAGGGGGAAGTGTATCACTGTGACTGTTATACTGCACTGGGATACATCCCTGTACAAAACCCTCTCCTGTCTAGACAGGGATTTACAATGTAGTGAGGGCAGGTGTGTGAAACATTTGACATTGATGCCTTTTCTTTCAATATCAAAAGGAAGCATCTTTTGTGTTCTGTACACTCATTGTTTCCCAACAATTGATTATGAACAATATGGTCTTAACGTCTTTATGGAGGAAACATAAAACGTCTCATCAATCCTTCATGTAGCCTATCAAATAACCCCAAATGGAGCCCTTGACATTGCTATATATCAGTAGGTGGCGATATAGAATGTTTCTAACTTCTGCTACAGTGAGTGGAATGAGGCAGTATTTGATATGAGTGTATATAATAGTTGGTAGTCAATACCTCCTGTAAATGAAGCTATATGTCTGGACAACGTGATAACCATGATTGTTACATATTTAATGTAAGGATAGATGTCCTTTAAAGGGTGCTACACTGAATATGTATATGGACAGGCATGTCATTCATCAATATGGCTAAAAACAGCACAGTAGGAATCAGTATGAAATCAGAAACATTGGACACAATAGTAGAATAGCAAACAATACTGGAATGGAGAAAACGAAGATGAGAATATGACCATTCAAATTCATAGCAGAAATGATCTCCCATATGGGTCCAGAGTGTAGTCAGTGTGCTGACAGTACAACCCTGTCAATCCTCATGACCATGGAGAGGTTTTAGTATTGATGTTTATCTCTGTGGCCATTCCCATACACAGTGATTCACGCCATTACAAAAACCCATGTATTTGTATTTGTATTTATTAGGGATCCCCATTACTCTTCCTGGGGTCCAAACACATTAAGGCACTTATATTACATATAGAACAAAAGATAAAGCAGTACATCATATAACATTATTACACCACTACATATCTACAATACAACATGTATAATGCTACCATACAACAATATTACAATGTACATGTGTGCTAGCGCTTGTGTGTGCATGTGTGTCACATACAGCCACAGAATCCTCAGTTAAACTGACCGAAACCTCCAATGTCTCCATGTCGACAATGTCTTTTCAATCCAGTGTCATTTACAACTACTATTGAAGTTCAATTCAAGCAAATTTTTTAGATCACATGATTTACAGTGTACATAAAAATAGTTGTTCCTCGGTGTATGTCTGTTTTAAAGTTTTTCTTGTCTGAAGTAGGCCTAAAGAGTATGGACATTTGTTTGAGTTGATGTGTATAAATGTACCAGCACGTGTAGGTTAACTGCATATAGACAATCAGAATGTATATGTCTGTGTTCCTTATATGTCACCACTCTCACACTCTGTGCTTGGTAGAAGTGGTAGGTTTTTGTCATGGACTGTATCATTGTGACCTGCTATGTGGCACAGTGGTTTAACCCTGTACATCCCCCCACCACTCTGTGCAGCTACAAATACCTAGGTGTCTGGCTAGACTGTAAACTGTCCTTCCAGACTCATATTAAACATTTCCAATCCAAAATCAAATCTAGAATCGGCTTCATATTTCGCAACAAAGCCTCCTTCACTCACGCCGCCAAACTTACCCTCGTAAAACTGACTATCCTACCAATCCTCGACTTCGGAGATATCATCTACTAAATAGCTTCCAATACTCTACTCAGCAAACTGGATGCAGTCTATCACAGTGCCATCCGCTTTTTTTTACCAAAGCCCCTTATACCACCCACCACTGCGACCTGTACGCTCTGTAAGTCGCTCTGGATAAGAGCGTCTGCTAAATGACTTAAATGTAAAATGTATGTAGTTGACTGGCCCTCGCTACATATTCGTAGCCAGACCCACTGGCTCCAGGTCATCTATAAGTCTATGCTAGGTAAAGCTCCACCTTATCTCAGCTCACTGGTCACGATAACAACACCCACCCGTAGCACACGCTCCAGCAGGTATATCTCACTGGTCATCCCCAAAGCCAACACCTCCTTTGGCCGCCTTTCCTTCCAGTTCTCTGCTAACGAATTGCAAAAATCGCCGAAGCTGGAGACGTAGATTTCCCTCACTAACTTTAAACATCAGCTATCTGAGCAGCTAACCGATCGATGCAGCTGTACATAGTCTCTCTGTAAATAGCCCACCCAATCTACCTACCTCATCCCCATATTGTCTTTATTTACTTTTCTGCTCTTTGCACACCAGTATCTCTACTTGCACACCATCGTCTGCTCATTTATCACCCCAGCGTTAATCTGCTAAATTGTAATGTGTGTGTGTGTGTGTGTGTGTGTGTGTGTGTGTGTGTGTGTGTGTGTGTGTGTGTGTGTGTGTGTGTGTGTGTGTGTGTGTGTGTGTGTGTGTGTGCGTTGCGTTGCTATCGTACATGCAGTGTTTCTCTTCTTTCAAGGAAGTGTATTTGTAGCCCTGGCAGTTGCTGGACAGTTTCAGTGCCACAGGTGTGGTATCAAGGGGATAGAGAGAGAGGAAGCTGCTTTTGCATGACACTGTTATTAGACAAGTAAGAGAACAAAGAAACCACCTCAGATCAACTGATAACAGAATGTTTAAGTCTTAGTTGAGTATTACAGATATAGCCTAACGTTGTTTAAATCTGTCCTGGGATGGAATACAGCTGTAAATTGTCTCCATAGAAAACTCTGCCAAGCAGAAACACTCCCAGCAGACATCAGTAATGTTTTTGGATATCTCCCAGGATTAGTATCCAGTGAATGTCTCAGTAAAAAGACAATGACTAGCTAAATCTTAGACTTTATTAAAGTGAAAAAGATATTAGATTTAAAGATAGTGTACAATAGAAATCAATGAAGGAAAAATAACACATCACCACAATGCTTGCATAATATTGAGATCAACAAAACAAATCAATCATAATCAATAATGTATTGGATATATACATAACATTATTACTGAAGAACACTGTGCCATAACCATCTTTCTAATCTAGACACATCTATCTCTGCAGTCCATCATGTGTTCTTCACTGCTTCATCTGAAAAGAGGCAGAGACAGATACAGGTTATTACAATAAACAGACAGCAAAGTGGAACAACGTGGGTTACCTTTGGCCCACAAAGAGCTTCTCCTCAGTAAGGAGCAACTCTCGCTCCCAATCAAATCAAATCAGATGTTATTGGTCGGCAGGGTAGCCTAGTGGTGAGAGCGTTGGACTAGTAACTGAAAGGTTGCAAGTTGAAATCCCCGAGCTGACAAGATACAAATCTGTAGTTCTGCCCCTGAACAGTCATTTAACCCACTGTTCCTAGGCCGTCATTGAAAATAAGAATTTGTTCTTAAACTGACTTGCCTAGTTAAATAAAGGTAAAAAACCCCACATATTTAGCAGATGTTATTGCTGGTGTAGTGAAATGCTCACATTCAATTAAACACTTCATAAATAATTATTTTATTTAAAATTGTGACTTTTCAGCTGTCAATGGCCTTCATCAGAAGTTTACAATCACGTGAAATAAGTGGTGTCAGTACCTTGACCAGGCTGAGTACTGTGCTGTAGGTGAGGGAGAGAAGAAAGAGGATGATAAAGGAGGAGGTGGTGGACCACAAGCTGCCGAATTCATCCTCAACGTTGTCCGTGCAGCTCAGAGCGAAGCCCGCCTCAGGCTCAGTCTGTAGGAAGTTCGCTGAGAACAGGGAGAGAGACAGGTGGTGAGGAACGGATGTATACTTGTGTCTGTGTGTGTGTGTGTGTGTGTGTGTGTGTCTGTGTGTTCATGCGTGTTCATGTGTGTCTGTGTATTGTAAACCTGTATTGTATTAGTCTTTATCATATTCTAACAAATACAGCTAATTGAGTTCAAATTATATGGACACACACAGACACACACATCAACCCACAGAGAACATAAAACTGATCTGTGCAGACTCATATCTTGGCCTAATATTATCACGCACACCCACTGACATTATGTCAAACTACACCAATACACTAAATAGTACATCCATGACCACCTTACTGGAAGCATAATACTACTATGTAGGCTAATTAGTACTGTTGTCTTTTCATGACAATTGTCTTCATTATGTTTGATGTACAGTAGACCAGTATATTTTCTAAGACTTTAAGTAATTTATATACGAACATCAAACCATGTAATCTCATATGCATTATTGTTTATTAGCCAGCCTCCACATTAAGAAGACACATTGAACATTGACAAAGGACAACAACGGCAACACAATACTGTGCAACAGCACTGACATTTTACACCACATTAGACTGGACAATATCACAATTGGCAATATGCTTACAGTCAACAAAACAATGACAACACTAACATGTTAACTTTAACTCAACAAGGACAACAATGAAAACATCATAGAGGATAACAGGGGATACATGTTGTAATTGGCTATTCTGACCCACAGAGGAGTCAATGAGGAGACACAACGACACAACACACACAGCTTAAAATCACTTGTCTTCACATGAGTTACCCATGGACTTTGACACACTCTTCTCCTGAGGTGCTGTGTTGTTGTCCAAGCTGTGCTTGACGGCACATGTGAAAACCAAGTTTCCCTCCCACTTATTTTTTTTGACGGTGAAGACACTGGTGACAGAGTAGTTGCCTTCCGGGGTTTTCTGAGGAGGGCTGGTGACCCCATCCTGGTACTCGCTGCTGTTCTCCTTCCACATGATGTAGACGTCACAGAGAGACGGGCTGACCACCAGGCACACCAGAGTCACATCCCCCTCCTTCTTGGTGTCTTCCTCCGGGAGAAGGTGAACGGACACTGAAGGGGCTCGACCTAGAAGAGGATTGATTTTAAGGAGAAACGTTACACTCATGTATGTGTAGGTACATATGAAAACCAGTATGTGAAAATCAGTTTAAAATCAACCTAGTGGTCCTTAACCCTGGTTCTGTGCAGGTTTCTGTTCCAGTCCAGCACTAACACACCTGATTCAACTAAGCAAAGGTAATAATTAGTTAGTGATTAGTTGATTTGCTGACTCAGGTATGTTAGCGTTGGGCTGGAGCAAAAGTCTGCACATCCTGTGTCTCCCTCTCCAGAACTTGGAGTAGGTGACCACTAATCACAACCACATTGAGATGTTTCAAGTGACCTACTTCCTTTGGTGAAGCTGATGTCCTGAATGACCGGTGTGACTTCGCCACTCTTCTTGGCAGAACACTGGACTTTGTTCACATTGGTCCACTCTGTCTGGTCTATGGTCAGAGTACTGACCCTGCTGTTCAGGTTGTCCTTTGATTCAACGATTTTTTCTGTCTTGTCCTTTCCGTTGACCTGCCAGGTGATAGTGGTACCAGCCACTGTGTTCTGGTCTGTACCACTGATGACACAGTCCAGCACTGCTTGGTTGTCCAAGAACACCTTTTTCACACTCGGTGGGTTCAGAGTCACCGTCAGTGGTTCTGAAAAGGGAGAGAAGCAGTGGGAAAGCAGGACATGTTGATGTTACTGATGAGGAACTACACTAAATAATAGAGATCCTGTGGGTGAGCATGACATCAATTGTAGTACAGTCTTCTCCCATATACAGACCTGTTTTGGAGATTGTCTTGATGGTGGGTTGTCCCTGGTGCTGCACCACACAGCTGTACTTGACCTTGTTGTTCCAGTCAGTGTTGGTGACCTTCAGCAGACTGCTGGCTGAGTAGAGGCCTGATGGCTGTAGGCCTACAGTAGGGGTCGGGCCCTCCACCTCCTTATCATTCTTCTTCCAGGTGACAGTGACTTCCACAATGGCTAAATCTTCAATCATACACATCAGGTACTGGGTGTTGCCAATGGGCGCTGACAGCAAAGACACTGAGACTGAGTTGCCAGAGAGAAAATAAATGGGCACATGTTGGTTTAACCCCTGAAATTATGATGATATTTTCAAAGACATCCATGGTAAACACCAATCATCATTCTATGATCAGGTTTTCTAAACATAAATAGTTTACATCACAAACATTCAAATGCAATCTTTAGAAAAATAGAACCAACTTCATAGAAAAAAACAATATAATGACCAGATCTTACCTGGTTGTTTATTGATGACTGTTGTCTTCTTACCTCCAGGATGTTCCACAGAACACCTGAAATACTGAGATTTTCCCCAGTCATTCTTAGACACGCGGAGCTGACTGACTCCGATGTAGGCTCCCCCGCTCTGAACCGACGGGTACTGGACAAAGTCCGTCAGCGGGCTCTCGCTGGCGTCTGTCCATTTGAAGGTGATTGAGGAAGGCGAAAAGCCGGAAGCGACACAACCAATGCTGTAGATGTCGTTAGTAGGGGTTCCACAGTTCATAAGAGGGAATAGGGAAGAGGGGGCTGTGGTTGCTGCAAGAAAGAAAGAAAGGTGACATTTTATTTGAATGTACAAAAATGACCAGTTAACTACGAGGAATTACCATGGTAAAATGGTCATTACACAGTTATAACCTGAGAACTACTTGTTCATTTAATCCTGCACTATAAGGCACCATTTAGTTCCATGTAGTTGGCTGTCTTGTATTCTTTGTTGCATAACTACCACTATGTTTCTAGTTTTATTAGTTGTATGTAGTATATTACAAATACTTACTTACAGGTTCCTTCTCAACAATGGAACAACAATAAGAAATAATACAATATAAGAATACGAACATAAAGTAACTGGCTCAGTAGAATAGAATAAACATTTTAGAAAAGGTATAATACAGGAAGGCACAATTAAATACACATTAACACATTAAATTGTAGACACATTTACCAGTGAAAACAGAACTGTCAAATAAAACATACTGTTCCACTAATAAATCATTTTAAGTTAATTATTTATATGGATTAAGGTGATGACAATTAATACTCAAATCAATATAGATGAACTTATATTATTATACCTATAATCAGTGTATGTGTTCGACTCCAATATGAATGCCTACATTTTCATTTTCACATGGTCATTTTTTACCTAAAGCAAAGCCTATATAATCAACTAAATAAACATCAATCGCAAAAAGTGAAAGACGTATGTGGACAGATGAACAAACAATATACTGATTTTTCCAGGTGTGCTACACTAACAACATTATCCAAGTAGTAATGTCCACTTTTCCCCATAAAACCATGATTTATCTTCAAACTACAACAATTTGATTGCATTAATAAAACTCACAAAAACAATGGCTTACCTGATGAGACTGTGACCATTGTTCCTTTCCCCCAATAGTCAAAGTATCCACCATACACAGTGTGACAAGGGCATATGCCAAGCAATACAAAACCCACCCTCTTTACAACAATCAGTTTCAACTGATCTTGATAACTTCAAAGTACATTGGTTTGTAAAAACAAATCTAAATAGATACTACATTGTCACAGAGTCAAACTTGGTCAACAATGTATTTCCACAATATGTAACATTTTCTCTAAGACTGTACATTTCTGAGGAAAGAATGGGTTTCTATTTATAAGACTTTAGGAAACAAACTTCTGCATTATTCTACAACAGCAGAACCTAGAATTTGAGGAACTATTTGACTTTTAAGGAAATAGGCAAAATGATGTAAACCATTTCTTTAGTGGACTACAAACAGGTCTTTTCAATTACATTTTGCATCTGAAAAATGAAAAAGACAAAAATATGTTCTTTCTACACACAAAATAGAATGGGAAAAATAAACATTCTATGGATATAATACATTTAAGTTTGCTTACCTGCTGAGACGGTGACTTGTGTCCCTTTACCCCAGTAGTCAAAAGCATCACAATGTTATATCTCCATTCACTGCCTGTACAAAAACCCTGCACCTAAATAGGCAGCTTAAAAAACGTGATAATGAATCCAACAGAGATGAAAATATAATGCAATATTGTAATATTATCATACACCTGATTTCGTGAGGACAGATGTTGTGAATTCAGTTTTGTATACATAAAAAAAAAATTATGCTCAGGTCCATGTCATGACATCACTCCATCAAAATATACTTAAAAAAAATGTAAAACAATTTACAATGGGGTTATATCAATATCAGACGATCATTTGAAGAATATTGTATGGTTTCTCCCCATTGTCCTAATCCTCATGCAGGTTTTGTCTCTGAGGTTTTTGTACTGCCTCATTTCACTGTGACCCCCACCCCATATCACAGTGATATACCCCAGCACAAAAACACCTCCTTCACATCTCCATAGGGATTCCATACGACTCTGTCTGCTCTTAGTGAGGTATAAGAAACATGAAACCATGCATAATACAAAATAATACTGAAGACTCTAACAGTATCATATTTATCGATAAGTTGGTGGATTCATCTTCATTGTTTGGTATTACTGTTTCTGACTAAAGGTGTATCCATTGTCAGTTCGTAACAGTTGTTTGCAAATGTATGGATTTAAGGTGCAGTATAAAACACAATATCATGTCTATGGCCACAATCCTGTTTATGGTGAGGTTTCATTAGGTTTACATTGATAGCATTGTCCCGGGGTGTAATTATTGGACCTGTTCAGTCCATACAGGAGCAAAGGGTTTTTGTATGGTGTAATATCACTGTGGCCCCTGTATAGTCACAGTGATACACACCATAACAAAATCCTCCCACCAGAACCACACACATGTTCTATGAGGATAACAACAGATCCAGATGGTTGTGGATAGGTGATCATACACATATCTATTATTTCTTAGAATATTTTACGATATTGTTTACCTTCAGGAAACTGTTATGTAATATATATTATAGAAAATGTATTTAATATTTTGAATTAGAACATTTTACCTAAATCTTGCTGGTACAATTCTTTATAACTGCTATAAACATGTATGAACCTTTCTTATAATATGCCTGTCATGGCTTTCGTCTGGTGAAGGAGGAGCGGACCAAAATGCAGCGTGGTTGTTATTCATTTTATTTTAATAAGGAAACTATACACGATAAACTAACAAAATAACAAACGTGCGAAAACCGAAAACAGCCCTATCTGGTGCAAAACACAGAGACAGGAACAATCACCCACAAACACACAGTGAAACCCAGGCAACCTAAATATGGTTCCCAATCAGAGACAATGACTAACACCTGACCCTGATTGAGAACCATATCAGGCCAAACACAGAAATAGACAAACAAGACATCCAACATAGAATGCCCACTCAGATCACACCCTGACCAACCAAAACATAGAAACATACAAAGTAAACTATGCCAGTGCGTGACAGTACCCCCCCAAGGTGCGGACTCCGGCCGCAAAACCTGAACCTATCAGGGAGGGTATGGGTGGGCATCTGGCCCCCACTTCACCGCAGTCTTCCACCACCTTGTCCGCTTCCGTGACCTCCCAGCCACGGCAACCCCACTTAACAACACGGGACAGAGGGGCAGCTTGGGACAGAGGGGCAGCTCGGGACAGAGGGGCGGCTCGGGACAGAGGGGCTCTTCAGACTCCGGCAGCAGCGCCGGACAGGCGGGAGACTCCGGCAGCAGCGCCGGACAGGCGGGAGACTCCGGCAGCGGCGCCGGACAGGCGGGAGACTCCGGCAGCGGCGCCGGACATGCGGGAGACTCCGGCAGCGGCGCCGGACAGGCGGGAGACTCCGGCAGCAGCGCAGGACAGGCGGGAGACTCCGGCAGCACAGGAGAGGAGGAAGGCTCTGGCAGATCCTGGCTGACTGGCGGATCTGGAAGAATCTGGCTGACTGGCGGATCTGGAAGAGTCTGGCTGACTGGCGGTTCCGGCAGATCCTGGCTGACTGGCAGATCTGGAAGAGTCTGGTTGACTGGCGGATCTGGAAGAGTCTGGCTGACTGGCAGATCTGGAAGAGTCTGGCTGACTGGCGGATCTGGAAGAGTCTGGCTGACTGGCAGATCTGGAAGAGTCTGGCTGACTGGCAGATCTGGAAGAGTCTGGCAGATCTGGAAGAGTCTGGCTGACTGGCAGATCTGGAAGAGTCTGGCTGACTGGCAGATCTGGAAGAGTCTGGTTGACTGGCAGATCTGGAAGAGTCTTGCTGACCGTCAGATCTGGAAGAGTCTGGCAGATTGCCGGATCTGGAGGAGTCTGGCTGACTGGCAGATCTGGAAGAGTCTGGCTGACTGGCAGATCCTGGCAGACTGACGGCTCTGGCTGCTCCATGCTGACTGGCAGCTCTGGCGGCTTCTTGCAGACTGGCAGCTCTGGCAGCTCCTTGCAGACTGGCAGCTCCTTGCAGACTGGCAGCTCATTGCAGACTGGCAGCTCCATGCAGACTGGCAGCTCCGGCTGCTCCATGCAGACTGACAGCTCTGGCTGCTCCATGCAGACTGACAGCTCTGGCTGCTCCATGCAGACTGACAGCTCTGGCTGCTCCATGCAGACTGACATCTCTGGCTGCTCCATGCAAACTGACAGCTCTGGCTGCTCCATGCAGACTGGCAGCTCTGTCTGCTACATGCAGGCTGGCAGCTCTGGCTGCTACATGCAGGCTGGCAGCTCTGGCTGCTCCATGCAGGCTGGCAGCTCTGGCTGCTCCATGCAGGCTGGCAGCTCTGGCTGCGCTAAACAGGCAGGAGACTCCGGGAACGCTGTAGAGGCGGAAGGCTCTGCCAGCGCTAAACAGGCGTGAGACTCCGGCAGCGCAGGAGAGGAGTAAGGCTCCTGCGTGGTGCTGGCACTGGTGGTACTGGGCCGAGGACACGCACAGGAAGCCTGGTGAGGGGAGCTGCCATCGGAGGGCTGGTGTTGAGGTGGCACAGGATGGGCTAGACCGTGAAGGCGTACTGGAGATCTAAACGCACCTCATGACGAGTATGGAGCGCTGACCCAGGTGCCATCAAATCCCCGACACGCTCCGTCGGGCGAATTCCATACTTAAAGCACCAGCATAGCAACTCCCTCATTACTCTCTCCTCCAATTTCCCCATTAACTCCTTCACAGTCTCTGTTTCGCTCACCTCCAACACCGGCTCTGGTTCTGGTCTCCTCCTTGGCTCCTCACGATAAACAGGGAGAGTGAGCTCAGGTCTGACTCCTGACTCTGCCACACTCTCCCTGAGCCTCCCCCCCAAGAAATTTTTGGGGCTGACTCTCGGGCTTCCATCCGCTTCGCCGTGCTGCCTCCTCATACCGGCGCCTCTCCGCTTTCATCGCCTCCAGTTCTTCTTTGGGGCGTCGATATTCTCCAGGCTGAGCCCAGGGTCCTTGTCCATCTAATTCGTCCTCCAATGTCCATTCCTTTTTTTGTTGCTCCTGCTGTTGCTTTTGCCTGTTACCACGCCGCTTGGTCTTGTTGTGGTGGGTGATTCTGTCACGGCTTTCGTCTGGTGAAGGAGGAGCGGACCAAAATGCAGCGTGGTTGTTATTCGTTTTATTTTAATAAGGAAACTATACACGATAAACTAACAAAATAACAAACGTGCGAAAACCAAAACAGCCCTATCTGGTGCAAAACACAGAGACAGGAACAATCACCCACAAACACACAGTGAAACCCAGGCTACCGAAATATGGTTCCCAATCAGAGACAATGACTAACACCTGCCTCTGATTGAGAACCATATCAGGCCAAACACAGAAATAGACAAACAAGACATCCAACATAGAATGCCCACTCAGATCACACCCTGACCAACCAAAACATAGAAACATACAAAGTAAACTATGGCCAGGGTGTGACAATGCCTTTCTTATAATAATGTTTTAATTTTTACCTAACTCAAAATAATTGTTATTTAGTCAGCATTAGTATGAAAGGTTTAACCTTTAATAGTTGTTATTTGTTCAGCATCAGTATGAATGGTTTAACCTTTAATAGTTGTTAAATAGTCAGCATCGTTATGAATGGTTTAACCTGTAATAGTTGTTATTTAGTCAGCATCGTTATGAATGGTTTAACCTGTAATAGTTGTTAATTAGTCAGCATCGTTATGAATGGTTTAACCTTTAATAGTTGTTATGTGTTCAGCATCAGTATGAATGGTTTAACCTTTAATAGTTATTATTTAGTCAGCATCATTATTAATGGTTTAACCTTTAATAGTTGTTAATTAGTCAGCATCCGTATGAATGGTTTAACATTTAATAGTTGTTAATTAGTCAGCATCGTTATGAATGGTTTCACCTTTAATAGTTGTTAATTAGTCAGCATCTTTATGAATGGTTTAACCTTTAATAGTTGTTATTTAGTCAGCATCCGTATGAATGGTTTAACCTTTAATAGTTGTTAATTAGTCAGCATCTTTATGAATGGTTTAACCTTTAATAGTTGTTAATTAGTCAGCATCGTTATGAATGGTTTAACCTGTAATAGTTGTTAATTAGTCAGCACCGTTATGAATGGTTTAACCTTTAATAGTTGTTAATTAGTCAGCATCATTATGAATGGTTTAACCTTTAATAGTTGTTTTTTAATAGTTGTTTGAACCTTTAGTCAGCATCATTATGAATGGTTTAACCTTTGTATTAATAGTTGTTATTTAGTCACTGATTGGGAATCATTATGAATGGTTTAACCTTACAGATCTGTAGTTTGTTTCTGTTTATTTTTTTTAGTCAGCATCATTATGAATGGTTTAACCTTTTAATAGTTGTTATTTAGTCAGCATCATTATGAATGGTTTAACCTTTAATAGTTGTTATTTAGTCAGCATCATTATGAATGGTTTAACCTTTAATAGTTGTTATTTAGTCAGCATCATTATGAATGGTTTAACCTTTAATAGTTGTTATTTAGTCAGCATCATTATGAATGGTTTAACCTTTAATAGTTGTTTTTTAGTCAGCATCATTATGAATGGTTTAACCTGTATTAATAGTTGTTATTTAGTCAGAATCATTATGAATGGTTTAACCTGTATTAATAGTTGTTATTTAGTCAGCGTCATTATGAATGGTTTAACCTTTAATAGTTATTTAGTCAGCATCATTATGAATGGTTTAACCTGTATTAATAGTTGTTATTTAGTCAGCATCATTATGAATGGTTTAACCTGTATTAATAGTTGTTATTTAGTCAGCGTCATTATGAATGGTTTAACCTGTATTAATAGTTGTTATTTAGTCAGCGTCATTATTAATGGTTTAACCTTTAATAGTTATTTAGTCAGCGTCATTATGAATGGTTTAACGTTTAATAGTTGTTATTTAGTCAGCGTCATTATGAATGGTTTAACCTTTAATAGTTATTTAGTCAGCATCATTATGAATGGTTTAACCTGTATTAATAGTTGTTATTTAGTCAGCGTCATTATGAATGGTTTAACCTTTAATAGTTATTTAGTCAGCATCATTATGAATGGTTTAACCTGTATTAATAGTTGTTATTTAGTCAGCGTCATTATGAATGGTTTAACCTGTATTAATAGTTGTTATTTAGTCAGCATCATTATGAATGGTTTAACCTTTAATAGTTATTTAGTCAGCATCATTATGAATGGTTTAACCTGTATTAATAGTTGTTATTTAGTCAGCGTCATTATGAATGGTTTAACCTTTAATAGTTATTTAGTCAGCGTCATTATGAATGGTTTAACGTTTAATAGTTGTTATTTAGTCAGCGTCATTATGAATGGTTTAACGTTTAATAGTTGTTATTT